>NW_006408688.1:1400534-1405844 GCF_000296735.1 Chrysochloris asiatica | reverse complement strand
ATATATATATATTAAGAAGTTCCTATAATAAACAAAACATCAGTCACAATTGTAACTCAAGATTAACAGCAGTTCTCAATGAAAGTGGATCACACCTACAGAATGGTGTCAAATGATGAAATGATGTCAGCACTCTTAGGCATTAGGCACTAATATTAAAACATTTTTACCTACAGAGCTGAAACAGAAATTGGACACCAATGGTTACAAAATTGCTTTTGATTTAATTCAAAACCATTTAGAAGTCTCCAAGAAAGTTTGTCATCCTCAAGAGGCATAGATCTGCTAGTAATGTCTCAGGAGTTTCACACTTCTCAGGAGTTGCTGGTATGGTAGCTCCCCCTAAATTCTCATTACAAGGACAACATCTGTGATTCCACACTCAACAGATTTCTAAATATAACTGAAAAGAACTTATTAACTCACTTTCTATCCTTGAGCAAGCCAGTTTATGCCTGTAGGAACACTGTAGTTTGAAAATCCAGGAATATATTCTAGGCTTTTACTCGGTTATCATAGAAAGAAAGCTAAAGACTTTCAGCTCTTTATAATACAATGTCCTGAAAATGCTTCTCAGGCTATTTTTAACATTTTCTGTAGCAAAGTGTTGCATACACTAAGACTAATTTAGAAAAGCCTTTTGGATGTGAATTGTTAAGTAATTGCATTAAAAAAAGTTTAAAACGAAAGGGCTTTGAGGTAACTCCTTTGTATATCTGAAGATGAGCACTGACAATTTATAACAAATAGATAATTAGAATCCCCAGCCTCCATGATGTGAGAAATGTGAGCTTTTGAGGGTAGCCATGAAGTTCCTGCATGTACTCACCATGAATCACTGCTGATAGCACAGAACAACCTGCGTTGGTTACATGGCTGAGAAGATAGTTATGATATGAATTAATTTTAATAGTGTTTGGTCAATGGCAGATTAGAAGCATATAGCCAACTATAAATCTTATTTTGCAATAAACAATTTTATCACTTTCAAGATTTCATAAATATTTAATGTTAATTCCTTTGCACACACATTCTGGGGCCTTAACAGAAAATAACTAAGAGCATATTCATATAGGGATACTTCTTCCAAATGAGTCTAATACAAATAGCTAAAGAATTATCCTTCTCTTACTGCCCAGTGAGTACAAAACAGCATATTGGAATGAGTTTTCTATTATTATTAATGCTAATGATTCCTGAAGAAAACATAAGAAAGAAAAATATTTAGGCTGAGACCATATAGTTCTTTTTTAAAAAAAGAAAAGGGTAGGGCTAGCTAGAGAGGCAGCAACTCCAGAGTCGGAGGCAGAGATGATGGCCTGGAGAGATAGAGCATCTGAGGACTTGAGACTCATGGAAAGAGAGAGTCTGCGTGCTGACAAGCAGGGGGCTGCTTTGCAAAATGTGCCCTTAGGTTGTTTAAATGATTATATATTCCTGTGTGTTTTTGTGTATATCAAAAAAGGAGATTGTAATTATTACAATGAAACAAGATGCAATCAGTTGAATGCAAAACTGATGTTCTGCCATGCAGAGTATCACTTAATTCACAACAAAAGCTTAAAAAAAAAAAAAAAAAAGAAGGAAAGAAAAGAAGAAAGAAAAGGGTAGGGCAGGAGAAAGAACTCAAAACTAAAGTCGTCCGTAAAATTTGTCTTTGTGAAACACTGGGAAATATCAGAGGAATCCAATGATTCTATAATCTTTTTGATTTAACCATTACAGAGTGGGGAAACCAGGACAGAATCCCATCTCCTGAGTATTTTTTGTAACAACAAAGGGCAAGTAGTAGTTGTTCCTAAATTAGGCTTTTGTAATCTGGGGACTGTCTTAGACCACTGAAGTAACTAGCTGCTCAGCGCAAGAATAAGTGTGATGACAATGATATAATAATTATGTATCTCTGGATATCTTTTGGATATGTACAAATTTTCATGTATCTTTAATATATGAACACAACTTTTGAAAAGTTGTGTTCAGAGAGCATGTACACAAGCTTTAATATGCTATCCAGTTGTAATTATACTAGGATGAGTCAAAAATTATCTACACTCTGGCTGTAGAATTTATTTTAATCAACTTTTAAAAAAGCCAACTACATCATTTTTCAATATAATCTCCTTGCTTTTCAATACACTTGGCCCATCTGTCAACAACCTTTCATATTCCCTTATTAAAAAGTTTTAGGCTGAACTTTGAGCCATGAATGCACCTCTGTCTTCATTTCTTCATCAGATGTGAATCTTCATTCTCGAAGGGCTGTTTTACAGATGGCCAAACAGGTGAAGATTTCATGGAGCAAGATCAGGACTATACGGGGAATGCTTAACTACCTCAAAACAAAATTTTTGCAGAGTGTCAATAGTATGAGCAGAAGTGTATTGATGTACAATGTCATGCAAGATCACAAAACCCCTGAACAGCAGTCCTCTGGATTTAGTTCAAAGTTTAGTCTTTGGCTCTTTAGTGAGCATTTCAATGTAATGAGCACCTTTGATTGTCGAATCTTTTTTCTGATAGTGTCCCAATACTGGCCCTTGAGAATCTCAGAAAACTGTAAGCATCAATTTTCCAGCTGATGGTTGACTTTTGAACTTTTTCTTTTTTGGCAATTCAGGATGTTTCTATTCCATACTCTCAGGCTTGTAGTGATGAATTCATGTCTCATCACAGTAACAATTTTGTTTAAGAAACTTTTAGCTTCCTTTGAGTATCAGTCCAAATTTTGTTTGTAGATTTCCAATTACTTCCGTTTATGCTCTTCTGTGAATTGCTTTGGTACTCATCTTGCACAAACTGAATGAAATCCAAGGCTGTTGTGGGTTATTTCATAGGCAGAGCCATAGCTAATTTGCGAATAATTTTCCATATAATCTTCTGTCAGTCTTCTATTCAACAGAATAATTTACGTGTATGCTCAATGTTGTCCTCAGTTATGGATGTGGATGGGCATTTTAATATAACCAGACAGTGGATAATTTATGACTTACCTCAGAATTCCTATTTCATAACTACTAAATTTCCAATTTCTATCAATCTGCATGCTGAGCAAATAATCCAAAAACCTGGGCATCTGGATTGCAGGAAGACTCATTAACAACATGCAATATGCATATGATAAAACCTTGCTTGCTGAAAGTGCAGAGGACTTAAAATACTTACTGATGAAGATGAAAGACCACCGCCTTTGGTATGAATTGCATCTCAATGTAAAGAAAACAAAAATCCTCACCACTGGACGAATAAACACATTTTTATCAACAGAGAAAAGATTGAAGTTGTCAAGGACTTCATTCTTCTTGGATCAACAATCAACACTCATGGACGCAGCAGTCAAGAAGTCAAATGGCATATTGCATTAGGCAAATCTGCTGCACAAGACCTTTTGTAAAGTGTTGAAGAACAAAGATGTCAGCTTGGGGACCAAGGTGCCCCTGTCCCAAGCCATGGTATTTTCAATAACCTCATATGCATGCGAAAGCTGGACAGTGAATAAGGAAGAATGTAGAAGAATTGATGCATGTGTATTATGGTGTTGGAGGAGAATATTGAAAGTGCCATGGGCTGCCAGAAGAACGAACAGATCTGTGTTGGAAGAAGTGCAGCCAGAGTACTCCTTGGAGGCCAGGATGGCCGAACTTTGTCTCTCCTACTTTGGACATGTTGTCAGGAGGGACCAGTCGCTGGAGAAGGATATTATGTTTGGTAAGGTGGAGGGTCAGAGAAAAAGAGGAAGACCCTCAGTGAGATGGATTGGCAAAATGGCAGCATCAATGGGCTCAAGCGTGGCAACAATTATAAGGTTGGCGCAGGATCAGGCAGTGTTTCGTTCTGTTGTGCATAGGGTCACTATGAGTCTGTACCAACTCGAAGGCACCTAACAACAGCAACAACATCACAAACTGAAAGGAGCCCTCATATGTAGTGGATTAGGCATTAGTCCGTTAGCCACAAGATCAACAGTTCGAATCCATCTGCAGGAGAAAGATGAGTCTTTCTTCTCCCTTACAGATTTGCAGCTTCAAACACCCTATACAGGGTCACTATAGGTTGGAACCAACTCGACAGCTCACCATCATCATTTCAAATTGATCTCATAGAGAGAACCTTATTAAAGTATTTTCACTTAGCTAGATGCTAACTTCACTTCTGAGAAATTTCAAATCTCTGCTTTACATGAGTGGTAGCAGGACAGTTCTCCTGCTATAAGATTGTCCATTAGCTTATACCTTTTTTTCTATGTTCATTCAACTGCTTTTAAAGGTTTAATGGGTTCCCACAATAAAATTTCATATTCCTCAGCCTTTGTCCTATGCTAAGTCTTCCTCTATCTTCTCAGGCCGAAAGTTTGATATGTAAGTATGTTATAATTGAGATTTATTTCTGAATGCTTCCATAATATTTTATTCATTGCATTTATAGACTAAGTATAATTATCTACTACTTATCTTCTCTGGTGTGGCACTGCGGCATAATGCGCTGGACTGCAAGGTTGATTTGAACAGCAGGGTCATTGGTTCAAAATCACCGGTCACTCCTCAGAAGCCCTAACTAAAAGGTTCACTACAAGTTGGAACCTAGTTGAAAGCACTTAACAACAACCATCTTCCCTGGTATATTTTGAGCTGAATTTCTTGAAAACAAGTAATATGTCTTGTTCATTTTTATAATCCTCAAATCTAAAAATTCTTTATTTAAAAAAAATAACATAAACATCACAAAGTAAATAACAAAATTCTGCACATCAGTCACTAATTACAAAATTCAAGTTATAACACAATTAAATTTGAGATGCAATTGATTCTCACAATGTAAGCAAAGAAAATAAGGATATGTAAGAGGCTGCAAATTCAACTTATGCAACAAATAATATAGAAATATAGAAAAAAAAAACATGAATAATTTCTAAATTATTAGACAGGGAAATCCTTCTTTGTAAGACAGAACCAGAAAATCATAAAAGGAATAATTTGACATTTCTTATTACATATAAATCAAGTCTTTGAATGAAGAAATATAAAACAAAGGAAAAGACAATAAAGGAAAAGAAAATTGACGTAGTGTTCAGAGAAAAATATTGTAAAATGTGTGCTATAAAATTATTAAGTTCCCAAACTACCAAAACAAGGAAAATATAGACTATAATAATAAAAGAGAAAAGTGCTTTGCCCATTTTCTAATTGGTTTTTATCTTTTTTTTTTTTTCTTAAGTTAGGAGACATTTCACAGAAGGAAAAAGACAAAAAACAGCATATACATATTGATGATGTTAAGTGCCCGTCGAGTCAGTTCTGACCCATAGAGACCCTG
>NW_006408688.1:1397314-1400174 GCF_000296735.1 Chrysochloris asiatica | reverse complement strand
CGAACCTTACTGTTCAAATTGAACTTGTGGTCCAGCTTATCCTACTGCGCCTTTAACCAGTAATGTCAAAAATGTGAATAATAATTTATGCTATTCATTGTAATAGTTTTGAGGTTTGAGGAAATTAAACTCTCTCATACAAAGTTGAGGGAATCCTGGTGTTACGCCATGGGTTAATGCGCCAGACTGCAAAGCCATTTGAACTGCAAGGCGGCAGTTCAAGCTCACCAGCTGCTCCTCGGAAACCCTATACAGGGTCGCTATGGGTCGGAATCGACTTGACAGTACTTAACAACATACATAGTTGAAGGACTGTTAATTGGTAAACTTTTGCAATACAGTTTTAAATATTTATACAAATATTTATACTTTTTGTACCAAATATTTCTGCTTACAGTAACAAATTCTATAAAAATGTTCATATGCACAACAAAGGATTTAAAAGATACTCATTGAAATCATGTTTATAGTAAGTGAAAAATTAGAAACTGCAGAATAAAGCTCTCCAGACATATTTTTATAAATGAGAGAACAGAATGCATTTATGTTCATTTAAAAATATTAGATTCTGGAAATGTAAAGAAAAATTACTTGACCTGGTTTTTTATTGTTTTAACCTCTGAGGAGTGTACAATGAGTGTACAATGATGTCAGTGTATGAGGATGAAACATTTTCATATTCCAATTATGTTTTATTTTAATATTTATAATTAGAATATGTTATGTAGATACTTAAAAGCAACCATAAAATAATACTAAGAACATGTTTATTTAATTGAACAAAAATAATCTCATGGAAGATACAGTTTAAATAATTAATCATAAATTATTAATTCATGCAACAACATATACTGGCACAATATTGTACTATAGGGTAGGTTGTTGTTGTGAAGTGCCGTCTAGTCAGTTCCAACCCATAGCAACTCTGTATAGGGTTTCCGAGGAGCAGCTGGTGAGCTTGAACTGCCGACCTTGCAGTTCAAACGGCTTTGCAATCTGACGCATTAACCCAGTGCAACGCACCAGGACTCCATAGTGAAGATGTGGTAAAACAGGATGGGAAAAAGTCCTGTTCTGAAGATCAGCCAAGGGCTCAGAAAAGTAAATGATTCACTACAAGGTGACAATTATTATAAAACAGGACTGTAAAAGAACAGTAACAACAACAAAAATCCATCGTTAATGAGTTCATTCTGAGTCAGAGCAACCCCTACAGGGCAAATTAGAGCTGCCCCGCAAGATTTCCAAGGTTGTACATTTCTTAACTACAAGTAAGAATAAAGCATTTGCCTGAATAAATCTGATTTTGTATTTTGTTGTTGTTAGGCGCCTTCCAGCCAGTTTGGTTGTTCGGTGACTTCTTCACTGACCCTCTACTTCACCATGCATGATGCCCATTTCCAGGAACTAATCTCTCTTGCTAACACCTCCAGAGTACATAAGACAAAGTCTTGCCATCCTCACTTCTAAGGACCATTCCTGTTGTACTTCTTCAAATACAGATTTGTTCATTCTTCTGTCAGTCCACATGTATTTAATATTCTTCACCAATACCATAATTCAAATGTAAAATCTTCTCTGATCTTTGTTATTCATTGTCCAGCTTTTGTATGCATATGAAGTCATTGAAAATATCATGGTTTGGGTCAGGTTCACATCTTTTCTCCTTAGCAATTTAAAGAGGTCTTTTATAGCAGATTTGTCCAACGTAATAAATCATTTGATTTCTTCACTGCTGCTTCCATGGACATTGATTGTGAATCCACATAAAATGAAATTATTCACATCAATCTTTTGCCCATTTATCATATTATTTATTGGTCCAGCTGTGAAGATATTTGGTTTCTTTATATTCAGGTCTAATTCCATATTGAAGGTTATATTCCTTGATCCTTATTAGTGTTCCAAGTCCTCTTCAGTTTCCGCAAACAATGTGTGTAATCTGCATATTACAGACTGCTGATGAGCCTTCCTCCAATTCTGATGTCGTATTCTTCTTCATATAGTCCAGTTTCTCAAATTATTTACTCATCATGCAGATTGATAAGTATGACAAAAGGATTTAACACTAGTGCACACCATTCCTGGCTTTAAAACACTCAATACCTCCTTGTTCTGTTAAATCTCTTGGTCTACGTATAGGTTCTACATGAACACAATGAAGTGCTTTGTAATTCCCATCATCTTAATGTTGCACCTAATTTGCTGTGATCCACAGAGTCCAATGCCTTCACATGTTAGTGAAGCAAAGATAAACATATTTTTAGTATTTTCTACTTTTAGCCAAGATCTATCAGACATCATTAACACTGTCCCTAGTTTTATGTCCTTTTATGATTTCAGTCTGAATTTCTTGAAACTCCATGCTTATGCCCTGCTGCAATCATTTCAAAAGTATCATCAGAAAATTTTTGCTTGCGTGTGATATTCAAGATTATTTTTTAAATTTCCCTTGTTTGTTGAGTCATCTTTCTTTGGAATAGGCACAATTATGGATCTCGTCCAGTCAGCTGGCCAGGTAGCCTGTCTCCAAAATTTCTTGGCATAAAAGAGTGAAGACCTCCATGGCTGAATAGATGTGCTGAAAGATTTCAGCTGGGACTGAGTCAAATCCTGGAGCCTGGATTTCCCTGATGCTTTCAGTGCTGCTTGGACTTCTTTCTTCAGTAACATCAGTTCTTCATCAGATGCTACCTCTTATAATGGTTGAATGATAATGAATTCTTTGGAATACAGTGACTTTGCATATTCCTTTCATATTCTTTTGATACTGCATCGTTCAATATTTTACCTATTGTTGTTGTTGTTAAGTGTCGTCGAGTCGGTTCCGACCCATAGCGACCCTGTACAGGGTTTCCGA
>NW_006408688.1:1393945-1396873 GCF_000296735.1 Chrysochloris asiatica | reverse complement strand
TGGTCTTCGGTCATTAATGCATCAAATCTTTTCTTGAGATAGTTACTATATTCAGACTGTATTTTGGCTTTAATGGACTCCATTTTTGCGCCCCCATAAATGTAGTCAATTTGATTCCTTTGTAATCCATCTGGCAAGGCCTTATGTGTACGGTTTTATGCTAATATGAAAATGTATAATGATCATTAAAACTATAAGTATATTTTTAATGATATTTGAAAAATTTCCTGGTGAATTTAGTGTACATGATATTGAAATTGTTTATTTTACAATTTAATGCTTCTAAAATTAGAATGGGAAGTAATGTTCTGCCTCAGTAAATAATATTTAATTTATGAAAGAAAAAGAAGTTTATCTACTAGAATTCTGAATAGACAAAGGTCAGAGATATTTTTAAATAATTTTCTTAATGCAGATAAGTAAAAAACTTGGTTCCTTCTCAGTTTCATCTGTGCTCTCTCATTAAAACATCAATACTTACTTTATTTTTCAACAGCATTCCAAGACTTTAGGCAATCAGAAACTGAATATCTCAGTTTTCTTATATTGTGTGGTCCGTTTATTATAAAGATGGCATTACTCTTGAAATGTCATATACTGTTTTTGCTTACAGCATGGCCTTTACAACCTCATAACTCAGATCCAAGCTTTAGCCCTGGCAGCTACTAGCTATATTACTTAGGCAAATTAGATGATTTCTCTAATCCTCACTTTCTTTATCAATAAAATAGGGAAAAAATAGTATAAATATACATATCTCATGAGGTTGTTTTGAGGTTATATATAAAATATACAGTCCTGCTTTGACTTTGTGGGTTAATATGCTGGAATGTAAAGTTGGTTTGATCAACAAGGTCAGTGATTCAGGCTCACACCCACTCCACGGAAACCCTATTCAAGGTAGATATGTATTGGAACTGACTTGATGACACTTAACTACAACAAAAACAACAATTATACATATATACATGTATCTTTTCCCATTGCTTTAGTTTCTCTTTGTTCAAGAGTAAGTTTCAGAGTCTTTTCTGATATCGACTTTTGACTTTTCTTTCTTTCCTATCTTTTTAATGACTTTTTGCTTTCATCATCTATATATTCTTAATGTCAAGCCACAAGACTTCTGGTTTCAATCATTAGTGTTTAATGCATCAGATCTGTTCTTGAGATGGTCTCTAAATTCAGGGCTCTAAACTCAAGGTTGTATAGATTTTATTTTGTCTCTCATGGACTTGTTTTAATTTTTTTCAGTTTCAACTTGAACTTGCAGAGAGGAGGCGGGGCTTGATGGTGGCTAGGGTGGAGGTGCAGTGAAGTTTGCCGTCAGCAATAGCACAGAATACCAGGCAAAGCAGATCCAGAGCAGAGCTCCAAAACTTGGAACCACAGAGATAGGACTATTTTAAAGGTCTGAAGCCTTATAGCTTGTGGAGTTTGGAGCTAAGGTAAAAAAAAATCACGTACTTTTGAATTTGCCGAGCTGGGCTCAGTGAGCCGAATTCCTGGGCGAGACCAAGTGGCAAGATGAAAGAGGGGGAGCAGAAACACTACGGAAAAATTCCGTGGGAAACTTGGGACAAAGGTGGACAATATACTTTGTCAGTTTTGCTTTGTTCTGATTTTCTTTTTTCTTTGGTATCTGGTAATTGGTGCACTCACTGTTTGACCACCTCCATTCTGGTGAATAGAGGGAGAGCCTGAGGTGAGTGGCCACCCCCCACCCTCATTGCTCTTAGGTTCTTCTGCCACGCATATGCACAGATACTCAGCCAAAGCAGGGACTCTGAACTTTTATTATCTGTTTCTTTTTTGTTCTGTTTTTTTTATCACAAGAAAGAGAAGGAGAGGGCTGAAGGGAGGGAAAGACAATTTAAAGGCAAAACAAGCCAAAGTTTGGATTGGAGCCTGAGGTATAGCATAACAACCAACACTGGCAACTCAGAATCTCTCAGGCAGCTTTGAAGGCAGGAACTTGAAGAGAGGTCATTAAAGTCATACTCATATTAAGCTATAGTTTTTTGTTGTTGTTGTTGTTTTTTATTTTTTTTCCCCCTTCTTTTCCTTCTCTCCCTCCTCTCCCTTTTCTGTGATTAGAGACTGCACTATTCAGTCTTGTTTTTGTTGGTGCTGCTTTTTAGTCTTTTTTCTTCTTCTTCTTCTTCCTTCTCTCATTTTTTTCCCACTGGTGTTGTTTTGCTGTTATATGTCCCCCCTTCTGCCTTTGGAGGACTCTTTGTCTCCGTATATTACACAAGAAGAGTCAGTAACTGCTGCCATATAGCCAAGCTACAATCACACTCTATAAAACACCAAAACCCAGGCAAGAACCAATACCAACTGCCATATACCAGGGAAACAGACAACACCTGTGAAAGTTACTCTGAGTTAAGCAATAATAATAGTGAAAAGGGAAGCCCACATCCTGATCACATCTTACTGGAAGCAATTAGAAAGCATAAAAAAGAACCAAAACACATACTCAATTAAGTATTAAGGCCACAGGTAAACATTAAACATGTCCAAGAAGCAAAAGTAGATGACTATATCAGCACATGTCCAGAAAAAAGATAAAATGTCTGACACAAATGACCTAGAAGTAGACCTGGACTCCATTTTGGAAGGAGGGCAGGCCTTGGAAATTCCTGAGAAAGAATTCAGAAAAATTATTATAAAATGTTTCAAAACACTTTACAGTGGAGTTGAGAAAAATAAGGAAGAAGTCAGGAAAGTGCTACAGGAACAGTCAAATAAGATAGATACAGCATTGGAAATAATTCAAAACCTACAGAAAGAGGTCCAAACAATCAATAACAAAATAACAGAAATAGAGAACACTCTGAAAGGGCAGAGGAGTAGAATAGATGAGATGGAAGGTAGAACCAGTGAGCTGGAAGACAAATCTCTGAATACCACTAAGATAGAAGAACA
>NW_006408688.1:1386124-1393171 GCF_000296735.1 Chrysochloris asiatica | reverse complement strand
AGAGAGAGAGAGAGAGAGAGAGAGAGAGAGAGAGAGAGAGCGAGAGAGAGCACTTTGGTGTGATGCTGTAGGTTAAGCACTGGATTGCTAATCACAAAGTCAGCAATTCAAACCCACCAGTCATTCCTTGGAAACCCTATATGGGGTTGCTATGAGTCAGAACCAACTTGATGGCACTTAGCAATAAAAATGCATATATATGTTTATATTTATTTATTTATGCCAGTCTCTACAACATGACCCCAAACTTTGACTTTGCTTCATTTAAAGTAATTACCAAGTCTCAATATTCATTTTCATGGAATAGGATGTTACAAGGCATTATAAACTTTTTAACATACGTAAGAAAACTGAAATTTGATTGAATACATAAACCCTAAAAGAAGACATTGCCTATTGTATAAAATGCATTTAATTGGTTTACACAATTATCATAGGAGAACTAATGCGTGAATAATGATAGCTACTGAAGTCAAGACAACTATAATATCCTAACCTGCAGCATTGAAAATCAGATAATTTAAATTCAAACTTGGAGGTGAAAAAGTACAAAATATTAACAGAATTGAGTTTATTTTGCTAGTTAGTCTCAAAAGTGAGCAAATTACTTGTGCTTATGATCAAATCATTTCATTTAGTGATTATTCAAAAGAATAACTGATTTTAGCAACATAACAAATTATGAGAATAACACAAATATTACCCAAACTACTCCTATACTATTTCTAAGTATTTGTTTTGTTGTTGACTATTTTTAAAATCTGTAGACTATTTATCTCTTGCAGTACTAGGTTTTCACAATAAATCACATTTTAAAAGATATACTAATATGTGAAAGGAGAAAAAAAACTGCTGGTGCTTGAAGTTATATTCTATCAAAAATTAAATATGGCACAAAGGTCATTTTGTAGAGTTAATTAATGAAATTGGGAAGAGATTATTAATCTCCAGAGTGTTCAATTGAGCTTGCAGTGGAAATTGATTAAGTTTCTCCTGACTCAGAAACACCCTATGGCTACTATTGATTAAGAGTTTGGAACACTGATTATAATTCAAATCCAAATCACAAAGCACATGAGACAGAAATTACTTTAAAAGGTTTTCTAAATTTAAAACATATATACTATTGAGCTTAGTGTAAGAATTCTTATAGATACGTTTTTATTGTGCAGCTCCATTGGAGAACATACCTGGCTAAGCTGAAGGCATCGTCGATCAAACCTGCTCGATTACTGACAGAGAGAACCTATGAGGTCAACCAGAAAAAAATGTTTACTACTTAGAAGTAAAATGGAAAGTGTTCACATTTCAAAACAGATCTTTGATGAGAAAATCCAGAGTTTACCTCATGGTTCTTTATTAATTGTTCAATTAATAATCTCCAATTCCTTAGGTCATAGTTGACCCTAAAGTAGCCAGTTTGATTGATGTTCCCCAGCAACCAGTTTCCTTTGTCCAAAGAAGTGATCCTGTGGTGCTCTAAAAACAGAATTTTTATCAGGATGAAATAGATTTAAACATTTTAAAGTTAAAGTGATATGAAGTATACTATACTAGATATAGCAGTACGAGTAATGCAAAGATAACACCATCCTGAAAATCTAAATTAAATCCATTCATTAAATCAATCATTTGCATAGATAATTTACTAGAAAACCTATAGTTGGTTATAATAAACTTTTTTTTTCATGATAAAATGTTGATTATAACCAACTATAGGTTGGTTATACTTTTTTTTTTTTCTCAACATAAATGTAACCTAAAAATCTACTTATATCTTTATGCAGTTTATAATTAGATTGTATATTCACATGATATGGCTAGAGTAAAGGAAAAAGTTGAGGCACATATTCTATGTATTCTATTTAGTAAGAAAATCATTAAAAACAACAAACTCATTTATTTGAAAGTCACTGTTTTTCCTTGTGCTTTGTTGGAAGTACAATAAATAACAGATTTTCCAGCATCAACAATATTGCCAGAAAAAGGAACCTCATTTATTTCTGTTTCTAATATTTCTACATGCAATTAGGAACAAAGATAATAAATTCTGCTTATTGGAATCACGCTGGAAAATAATAACTTGATATTATGTTAGCCAATTAATTCAATTAAAAGAAGTCAGTAAAAATATCCTTATAACTTCTTAAATATTTAACTCCTCTGACTATGGTACAGATAGCAAGTTCCATTCACTTTTAAAATTGACTTTATCGGATACGGGGTATTGATGGCAGATACAGTAGAAGTGCAGTGAGGGTCTCTGTCAGCAATAACACAGAATACCAGATGAAGCAGATTCAGTGAACAGTTCCAGAACTCTGAACCACATATATGGAAATATTTAAAATTTTTGAAGGCTTATAGCCAGTGGAATTTGTATTGGAAGCAAGAAATCTTGTACTTTAGAATCCGCCAGGCTCAGTGGATCCTGGAGCCACCATCTTGGGTGAGACCAAATAGGGGAAGGATCAGAGCTGACACTGACTGACACCTGAAAGAACCATGGAGATAAAGGTGTAGAGTTTTTTTTTTTTTTTAATCTGTTCATTGGTCTCTCACTGTCTGCGTACCTCCATTGTGGTGACTAGAGGGGGTGTCTGAGCGAGTGGACACCCTCCACCCCCGAAGGGTTCTACTACACATGCACACAGATCTCCTCAAAATATAAAGGAACAGCTTCCACTTAAAACCAAACGGCAGCACAAAATGGCCACAACTGACCCTGAACTGATTATCACTAGGAAAAAGGCTAGAACTGGGCTTGTGGAGTAAGAGACACACAGACTTAAAATGAAAAGGTTGAATATTAAATCCTGAGTTATGTCATAACAATGAACAGAGGCATCTTAAAACTTCTCAGGTGGCCTTGAAGGCAAGAAGCTCACAGTGTATATTAAAGTCATACTCATATTAGCCTGCAAATATTTCACCCTCTCTCTTGCTTCTCTCTTTTCTGCCATTATAGACTATAAAATCTAATCTGTCTGTTAAGCTCTTGCTTTTTTTTTTTTTTTTTTTTTTTTGTCAGAGAAAAAGAGGAAGATCCCAAAGAGATGGATTAGCCAAGTGGCAGAATTGATGGACTCAAGCGTGGCACCAGTGGCAAGATTGGCCCAGGATTGAGCAGTGTTTCGTTCTGCTGTGCATAAGGTCGCTATGAGTCAGTACTGACTAAATGGCACCTAACAACAACATTTTTTTTTTTTGATCCCCTCTTTACCTTTAAAGGGCTCTTTCTCTCCATATATTACCCAAGAAGAGACAGCAATTGTGGTCATATAGTAAAGCTAAAATTACATGCTATAAAATCCCTCAATCCAGGCAAGAACCAATACCAGCTGCCATATACCAAGTAGGCAGCCAACACCTGTGACAGTTACTCTTGGTTGAATAATAAGAGAGAGAAAAAGGGAAGCCCATATCCTGATCTCATCTACCTGGAGGCAATGAAAGCATAAAAAGTACCAAAACACACACTGATTTAATTATTAAGGCCACAGCTAACTACTGAATATGCCCAAGACACAAAAACAGATGACCATAACAGCACATGTCCAGAAACAAGATAAAGTGAACAAGACAAATGATCTGGAGGTAGATCTACACTCAATGCTGGAAAGAGGGCAGGCTTTGGAAATGCATGAGAAAGAATTCAGAAAACTGATAATAAAATGTGTCAAAACACTCTACAATGGAGTTGAAAAAAATAAGGAAGAAATCAGGAAAGTGCTACAGGAACAATCAAATAGATAGATTCAGCATTGGAAGCAATTCAAAACCTACAGAAAGGGGTCTAAACAATTAATAATAGAATATCAGAAGTGGCCAATATACTGAAAGGGCAAAATAGTAGAACTGAAGAGATGGAGGCCAGAACTAGTGATCTGGAAGACAAATCTTTCAATACTACTAAGATAGAAGAGCACGCAGAAAAAAGGATAAAAAAAATCTGAAGAAGACCTAAGATTCATTGGACAACATGAAGAGGAATAACTTAAGAATTATTGGCATTCCAGAAAAGGAAGAATCACACAAGTCCACAGAGGAGAGATAGTTGAAGAGCTGCTGGAAGAAAATTTCCCTAACATCTTGAAAAGTGAAAGGATAAGCATTCAAGACGTTCAATGAACCCAAAGAAGGATAGACCCCAAAAGAAAATCACCAGGATATATCATAATCAAGCATTTCACAACCAAAGATAAGAAGACAATCCTTAAAGTATCCAGGGGAAAGAAAACTGTTACATACAAAGGCAAGCAAGGCAGATTAAGCTCAGATCTCTCAACAGAAACCATGCAAGCAAGAAGACAATGGGAAGACTTATATAAAACCCTGAAAGAAAACAAAACAAAACAAAAAAACCCCACAGCCAAGCAAGAATGCTCTACCTAGCAAAGCTCTCAATCAAATACAAAGATGGTATAATCAAAACATTCCAGGATAAACAGAAACTAAGGGATTTTGCCAAAGCCAACCCTGTGCTTCAGAACATCTTAAAGGGAGCTCTGTGGTCTGTGAACCAACAGGAACAGACAACAACCAAAGGTTGAAATATGTGGTAGCAATACCCAGAACTCAATCAACAAATTGAAGAGTCGAGAAAAGAACAAAACTATAAGAACAAATTCAGAGGATCTGTGAGGTCAGTCTATGATCAAAGCAATAACAATGTGAACTAAGGTAAATGTGTAGGAACAGAGATCCAGGTGGTGAGAAGGTCAGACAGATTACAGAATAAAATAATCAGTATTAAATTGAGGAAAAAGTTAATAGCATACAAGATAACCTAAAAAACTATTAACACTTCACAACATACCAAGAAAATGAAAATCCAAGAAAACATGGAAACATTAAAACTATGAGGAAATTGACAAGAAAGAACACAAAAAACATGAAATCAGCACAGGAAGATATGCACAACAAAGTAACAAGAAGCACCACAAAAACAAACAAATATAATGACAGCAATAAATCCATACCTATTGATAATTACACTGAATGTAAATGGATTAAATGCACCAGTTAAGAGATGGAGAGTGGCAGAATTGATAAGATCCTTCAATATGCTGTCTGTAAAAGACATACCTTACACACAAAGACAAAAACAGACTAAAAGTCAAAGGATTGAAAAAATATATACCAAGTTAATTACAATAAAAAATGAGCAGGAATGGCAATACTAATCTCTGATGAAATAAACTTTAAGGCAAAAGCCAGTATAATACATAAAGATGGACATTATGTCATGATTAAAGGGACAATTGAACAAAATGACATAACCATAATAAATATCTATGCTCCCAATTAAAGAGCTCCAAAATACATAAAGCAAACGTTAATAGATTTGAAAGGAGCTCTGATAGTGTAGTGGTTACGAATCAGGCTGTGAAACTTCAGGTCAGCAGTTAGAAACTACCAGCCGCTCTGCAGAAGAAAGATGAGGTTTTCTGCTCCTGTAAAGATTTACAGCCTCGGAAACCTTTTACAGGGTTACTATGGGTCAGAACCAACTCGACAGAATTTAACAACAACAACAATAGATTTGAAGAACGAAATAGATAAATCTGCAAGTTGTTGTTAAGTACAGTGGCATCGGTTCCGACTCATTGTAACCATGCACAGGGTTTCCGAGGCTGTAAATCTTTAAGGGAACAGAAAGCCTCATCTTTCTTCCATGGAACGGCTGGTAGCTTAGAACTGCCGACCTTGAGGTTGGTGGCCTGATTCGTAACCACTACGCTACCAGAGCTCCTTGAATGTATAACAATAGTGGGCAATTTGAAGAAAACAAAAATCCTTACCACTGGACCAATAAAGAATATTCTTATCAATGGAGAAAAGATAGACATTGTCAAGGATTTCATCTTCTGGGATCAATTCTCAACACACATGGAAGCAGCAGTCAAGATATCAACCAATGTATTGCATTAGGCAAATCTGCTGCACAAGACCTTTTTAAAGTGTTGAAGAACAAAGACGTCAGTTTGAGGACTAAGGTGCACCTGGTATTTTCAACAACCTCATATGCCTGTGAAAGCTGGACAGTGGATAAGGAAGACCATAGAAGAATTGAGTTATGGTGTTGGAGGAGATTATTGAAAGTGCTATGGGCAGTCAAAAGAACCAACAGATCTGTGTTGGAAGAAGAGCAACCAGAGTGCTCCTTGGAGGCCAAGATGGCCAAACTTTGTCTCTCATACTTCGGACATGTTGTCAGGAGGGACCAGTCGCTGGAGAAGGATATCATCTTTGGAAGGCGGAGGGTCAGAGGAAAAGAGGAGGAGCCCCAGCAAGATGGATTGGCAAAGTGGCAGCATCAAATGGGCTCAAGTGTGGCAACAATAGTGAGGTTGGCCCAGGATCAGGCACTGTTTCATTCTGTTGTGCATAGGGTCACTATGAGTCAGTACCAACTCGTTGGCAACTAACAACAACTATTAAAAATGGATAGGACAACCAGAAAGAAACTTGACAAAGACACAGAGGAACTAAACAACACAATCAGCCAACTGGAACACATAGATGTGTACAGAACACTGAACCTCACAACAGCACAATACGCATTCTTTTCCAGTGCACATGGAACATTCTCCAGAACAGACCATGTGTTAGGCCACAAAACAAGCCTCCATAAATTTATAAACATCAAAATACTACAAAGCATCTTTTCAGACTACAATGCTATAAAACCAGGAATCAATAATAAAAAGACCAAGGAAATAAGGTAGAATACATAGAAACTGAATAATACCTTGCTGAAAAGAGACTGGGTAGTAGAAGAAATAAAACGTGAATTCACAAAGTTCCTAGAAACAAATAAGAATGAAAACACAACATTCCATATATTTAGAACACAGCTAAAGCAGTGCAGAGAGGACAGTTTGTTGCAATAAATGCACAAATCCAAAAAAGAAGAAAGAACAAAAATCAACACATTAACACAACATCTCCAACAACTAGAAACAGATCAGCAAAGTAAATCTAAAGTCAACAAAAGAAAGGAAATAATAAAGATTACAGCACAATTAAATGAGATAGAAAATA
>NW_006408688.1:1357719-1384999 GCF_000296735.1 Chrysochloris asiatica | reverse complement strand
GAAACCCTGCACAGGGTCGCTATGGGTCGGAACCGACTTGATGGCACTTAACAACAACAACAACAACAACAATTGTTGCCTATACATAGAAAACCCCAAAGATTCAGCAAAAAAACTACTGGATTTCACTGGAAGATTCAGTAAAGTGGCAGGGTAAAAGATTAATATACAAAAATCAGGTGGATTCCTCTATACTAATAATGACAACACTGAAAAGTAAATTAGGAAAGCAATACCATTTATAATAGCCACCAAAAGACTGAAATATTTAGGAATAAATGTAACCAGAGAAACAAAGGACCTATACAAAGAAATCTACAAAACACTACTACAAGAAACCGAAAGAGACTTACAAAAATGGAAGACTATACATGCTCCTAGATAGGAACACTTAACATTCTGGAAATGTCAATGCTACCCAAAGCAATCTACACATATAATGCAATCCCAATCCAGATTCTAATGACATTCTTTGTTGTTGTTGTAAAGTGCCACCGAGTCAGTTCTGACCCATAGCAACCCTATATAGGGCTTCCGACGAGTGACTGGTGAGCTTGAACCGCTGACCTTGCAGTTCAAATAAGTTTGCAGTTTGGCGCATTAATGACATTCTTTAGAGAGATGGAAAAAACAATTACAAGCTTTATATGGAAAGGAAAGAGACCTAGGATAAGTAAAGCACTGCTTAAGAAGAAGAACAAAGTTCTTCTTTCAAAATTACTACATGGCTACAGTGGTCAAAACATCCTGGTACTAGTACAATGAAAGATACATAGATCAATGTAACAGAATTGAGAATCCAGAAATTAACCCATCCACATACCCCCAACTGATCTTTGACAAAGGGCCAAAGTACATTGAGTGGGGAAGACAGTCTCTTCAACAGATGGTGCTGACAGAACTGGAAATTGATATGCAAAAGATTGAAATAAGACCTTTACCTCCCACCATATACAAAGACCAACTCAACATGGATTAAAGAGTTAAATGTGAATACCAGATTTATTAAGATCATCAATGAAAAAATAGGGACAAGTATAAGGGCTCTATTCCCAGGCACACACAGACTACAAAGCGTTGCAAAAAATTTCACAAACAAAAGAAGACAAAATAGATGATTGGGATGTTCTAAAAATTAGAAACTTATGTACATTAAAGGATTTCACCAAAAGAGTTCAAAGGGCAACCACAGAATGGGAAAAATCATTTGAAATGACATATCAGACAAGGTACTAATTTCTAAAATGTATAGGAAACTGCAACACCTCTGCAAGAAAGAGACAAGTAAACCAATTAAAAATGGGCATAGGATATGAACAGACACTTCACCAAATAAGACATTCAGGGAGCCAATAAACCTATGAATAAATGTTCACGATTACTAGCCATTAGAGAGATGCAAATCCAAACAACAATGAGACATCATCTCACACCAGCAATAACAGCGACGATCAAAAATTCAGAGGATAATAAACACTGGCAAGGATGCAGAGAGACTGGAATACTCTTATATTGCTGGTGGGAATGCAAAATTCCCACTCTGGAAAACAGTATGGCTCTTCCTTAGATAGTTGGAAATAGAAATACCATACTATCCAGGAATTCCTCTACTTGGTATATATCCACAAGAAATCCAAGCCATAACATGAGTAGATATATGCACACCAATGTTCATAGCAGCACTATCCACAATAGCAAAAAGATGGAGACAGCCTAAGTGCCCATCAATGGCAAAATGGATAAACAATCTTTGGTGCATATACACAATGGACTATTATGCTACCCTGAAGAATAACAAGGAAGTTACAAGCCACCATATAACATGGATGAACCTTGAGGACATTGTCAGTCAGTTGTTGTCAGGTGCCATCGAGTCGGAACCGACTCATAGCGACCCCATGCACAGCAGAACGAAACAATGTCCGATCCTGGGCCAACCTCACTACCGCTGCCACACTTGAGTCCATCAATGAAGCCACCTGGCTAATCCATCTCGTTGGGGGTCTTCCTCTTTTTCTCTGACCCTCCACCTTACCCAGCATGACATCCTTCTCCAACGATTGTTTCCTCAGGACAATATGTCCAAAGTATGAGAGACAAAGCTTAGCCATCTTGGCCTCCAAGGAGCACTCTGGCTGCACTTCGTCCAAAACAGATCTATTGGTTCTTTTGACAGTCCATGGCACTTTCAGTATTCTCCTCCAATACCACAACTCAAAGGCATCAATTCTTCTACGAAGAATTGATTGAGGACATTATGGTGAGTGAAATTAATCAGTCACAAAAAGTCAAATATTGCACAAGACCATTATTGTAAAAGCTTAAGAAAAGGTACCCATACTAAGAAGAAAGAAAAAAAAAAAATCTTTGTTGGTTACTGGTGGGGTTGGGGTAAGGGTGGTGGTAGCAGGAGGTGATGAGAGAGCACATGGTAGGGAGCAGACACATCATAGTTCAGGTGTTGGGAGAGCAGTACACAAGAAGGGGGAGAGTGTGGAAGAACAAGGTAGATAGGGGAACACTGAGACAGGTTTGCATGGGCTAAATGGGACAGAGGTAAACAGTGATGCATGCTTAACAACAGAACAACAGGGCTCTGTGATACAGGGATCAAGGCATATTTGAAGAGGGGAAATAATACTAAGATGCTTGATTGTCTTATGTATATTGGTTTGCCTTGGCTACTATTGTAAAATGGACACTTGATTTGGGTAGAAAGGAATGTCGGGAAACATGATTACAGAAAGTCTATAAACATGTCTTCAGCCTATAACTGATTGCAATACCTAAAAGGAGTTCTAGAACTTGCCCAGTGAAATAGGCCTCCTATTTGTATAGGACCTTAAGTGGAATCCTGAGCTCCATCCAGAAACTTCTGCGGTGGGACATTCCCACTAGAAAGGACAAGCAGACCAACCTGGAACAGCTAGAGTGATAGGTGATATATCGTTAAAGAAAGATGATCAGGAAAAACCCAAAACAAAAATGGCAGTATTACTGGCTACTACAAGAATAAGCAAGTTATTCGCCAGGAACCCATCAAGGCAAGCTATCAAGTTCCCTCAGGACAAATCCCCTCTAAGACTGAAACTCAAAGGGAACACATGGGCAGGCATGTAAGCTTACTGATGACCACATTGGTCTACTGGTGAGTGGAAGAGAGGGAAAGGCAGCAATGAAGAAATGGGCTGAGTTCAACCACATTCCACAGACTCCCATTGACCTGGAGATGAGAGAAGGAAGAGGAAGGGCTGGTTGGTTCAAAGTGTGGTGCGACCAGGGGACCCCTCAGCCTATGGACAAGGATATAGCTACAGAGGGCTAGAGCTAAGAGTGAAGCATCCAGCTGATATGATATGAGAGGAGGCCCACAACACCCTAAGTTGCAAATAGTACCCATTTGACCTAGTCTCAATGGCTTGATGATCAGAACTCACGAGAGGAAGATTTAAAAAATAATAATAATTGATAAAGGAAATGAGGGTAATTTAATACAATTTGATGAACTTGCCCTATACTCATGGAGGTAGTAGCTCTAAATACAAGCAGAGAGGGTAGGTGTCTTCACACTAAGTATCCTTGCCATCCCCTCTTATACAGGGTAGATAGGGATGTGCAGCTCAGACATTGGCTACCTAAAATGAGGGAGTGATAAAGGCATGAAGTGACTAACTTACAAGGTTTCAAGGGGAGTTTAGTTTAAGAGTATAGAAGGGGAAGAAAGAGTCCCCACTGAATAGTTTTCATCTGTCTAGATGGGTCTGGTGAAAAGAGCTGGGGATAAGATTCGTATGATTCAATAGTGAATAATTGTTATCATGACTAGTTGTGACTGTCACAGTTGTAAAGGTAGAAGTTTTGCAATAAAAAATGAGGGGAGTAGTTACTCTTACAGTACAGAACAAAGGACCCTAGGACCATCAAGGGAGAAGAACACAAACGGAATGCGAGACCTGATCCAGAAAAGCAGACATACCAGAGATGGAGGCAGAAATGCGGACATGGAGAGAGGGAGCAGCTGAGGATTCTAGATTCATGGGAAGAGAGCAACTAAGAGATTGTAGCCAGGAGGCAGACTTGCAGAATGTACCCTTTGGTGGTGTAAATTATTACATATGCTTGAGTGTTTAAAAATAAAAAAGAGCTAAAGTGAATAGAGAGAAATATTGTTAACTGATGATACATGGAGGGGATTATAATCATTGCAATGAAACAAGGTGTATGATTTGTTGAATGTAAAACTGATGATCTGCCCTGTAAACGTTCACTTAATCCACAATAAAAACCTAAAAAAAAATTGACTTCATTGATTTTACAAATCATAGGTCATAAATATAATTATTTTGAATTTATTTTTGATGTTTTCATAACTCATGTTTCCTAAAGTTGCATTCTATTTAAGTTGACTCTACCTTTGTTTGTTTGCACATAGTATGTGTGTATGTATTTATGTAAGGAGCTCTGGTAGCATAGTAGTTAAAAGTCAGGCTACTAACCTCAAAGTCAGCAGTTTGAAATTAACAGCTGTTCTCCAGGAGAAAAATGAGGCTTTCTGCTCCCGCAAAGATTTACAGCCTCGGAAATCATATGCAGGGTTAGATTGAGTAGGAAGCAACTCCACATCATATCACCACCACTACATGTATGTATGTGGTACTGTAGGATATTCACTAAATTGATAACTGCAAAGTCTGTGGAGTTTTCTGCTCCACACAAAACCTACACAGGGTTGCTAGGGGTCAAAACCGACTTGATGGCACTAACAACTAAATAAGTGTTTGTATGTTTAACCACTCATTTGTCATACTTCATCATATTTGGGGGACTTGTGTGCTTCTGTGAAGCTGACGGTTATGGCACCGGTACTTCAATGCCAATAGGGGCACCCATGGTAGACAGGTTTCAGTAGAATTTCAGGACTAAGTCAGACTAGGAAGGATAGGTGGACCACTTTTATACCGTTGTTGTTGTCAAGTGCCCTTGAGTTGGTGCCAACTCATAGAACCCTGTCTAGGGTTTCTGAGGAGTGGCTGGTGGATTTGAACCACCAACCTTGCAATTCAAACCTGCCTTATGGTCCAGTACAAATAGCAGCAAAACATTGACAGAGGAGTCCTTCAGGTTGGAAGGCAATCAAAATAAAAATAGGGAAGACTAACATTCTTAAAAGGAGCTCTGGTAGCGTAGTGGTTATGAATCGGGCTGCGAACCTTAAGGTCAGCAGTTCGAAACTACCAGCCGCTTTGCGGGAGAAAGATGAGGCTTTCTACTCCTGTAAAGATTTACACCCTTGGAAACCCTGTACAGGGTCACTATGGGTCGGAACCGACTTAACAACAACAATCTTCTTAAAGTCAAGTTGACCTTAATGACATGGATGGACTTAAGCTTTCAGAACCTTGATTTACTGATGTGGCACAACTCAAAATGAGAAGAAACAGGTGCAAACATTCATTCATAAATGATATGTGAGATGTACAAAGTAATAATCTAGAAAAACCTGAATTTTCCAAAAATGAAATGGAATGCATACAGATTGATGTCCTAGTCAACAGTGAGCTTAAATGGGCTGATACTGGGAATTTTGAATGTAATAATCATATGGTTTACTTATACCATAAATGGATCATTGAAGAGGAATGTTGTTTCATTCATCATCAAAAAGAACATTTCTAAATATATCTTGAAGTACAATGCTATCTAGGATAGGATAACATCCATAAGCCTACAAGGAAGACCAGATAATACCACTATAAAGCTGGACAGTGAATAAGGAAGACCATAGAAGAATTAATGCCTTTGAGTTATGGTGTAGGAAGAGAATACTAAAGGTGCCATGGGCTGCCAAAAGAACCAATAGATCTGTTTTGGAAGAAGTGCTGCCAGAGTGCTCATTAGAGGCCAAGATGACTAAGCTTCGTCTCTCATACTTTGGACATTTTGTCAGGAGGGAACAGTTGCTGGAGAAGGATATCATATTTGGTAAGATAGAGGGTCAGAGAAAAAGAGGAAGACCCCCAACGAGATGGATTGGCCAGGTGGCAGCATCGATGGACTCAAGTGTGGCAACAGTAGTGAGGTTGGCCCAACATTGGACATTGTTTTGTTCTGCTGTGCATAGGGTCGCTATAACTTGGTGCCGACTTGATGGCACCTAACAACAGCAACAACAAAATTCATATTTGTGCACCAACTGCTATAGCTAGTGATGATGAAATTGAAGAATTCTGCCAACTTCTTCCAACTAAAATTTATAAAACATTCAATGAAGCTGCAATGATAATTATTGGTGTTTGGAATGTGAACGTTGGAAGCAGAAGAATCCATAGTTGGAAAACATGGCCTTGGAAATAGAAATGATGTTTGAAATCTTATGATCAAATTTTGCAAGACCAATGACTTATTTATTGCAAATACCTTTTTTCAACAACATACAAGGCAACCATAAACCTGGATCTCACAAGATGTTATATACATGAATCAAATTGAAAACATCAGTGGGAAGAGAAGATGGAGAAGCACAATAGCATCGGCCATAACAATGCCAGGGGCAGACGAGAACAGATATTAACTGTTCATATGCAAATTCAGACTGAAGTTGAATAAAATTAAAACAAATCTACGAGAACCAAAATGTGACCTTGAGTTTACCCCACCTGAATTTAGTGACCATCTGTAGAATAGATTTGATGCATTAAACACTATGACTGAAGACCAGAAGAACTTCTGTAAAATGACATTAAGAATATCATGCACGAAGAGAGCAAAAGACCATTATAAAAAAAGGGTGGGAAAAGAAAAGACCAAAATGGATTTCAGAAGAGAATCTGAAGCTTGCTCTTGAGTGCAAAGAAGCCAAAACAGCTAGAAAAAATGAGGACGTAAAGGAGCTGAAGAGAATTTCAAAGGACAGTTTGAAAAGACAAAATCAATTATAATGAAATGTGTACAGACCTGGAGTTAGAAAACTAACAGGAAAAAACATGCTCAGTAATTTTCAACCTGAAAGAACTGAAGAAAAAATACAAGCAACACTGAAGTATTCTTTGGGTAAAATACTGAATGACACTGGAAACATCAAAAGAAGATGGAAGGAATACATAGTCACTGTATCAAAAAGAATTGGTCAACGAATTGGGAGAGATCCATATTTTTGTGTACCCATTCCAAAGAAAGGTGACACAACAGAATGTGACAATGTCCTAAAAATATCACTAATATCACATATAAGTAAAATTTTTCTGAAGATAATTCTAAAATGATTGCAACAGTACATTGGTAGAAATTTTAGCCAGATTCAGAAGAGGACACGAAATGAGCGATATCACTGCTGATGTCAGATGGATTTTAGCTGAAAGCAGAGAATATCAGAACGATGTTAACTTGTGCTTTATTGATGATGCAAAGGCATTAAACTGTGTGGATTGTAACAAACTATGGATAACATTGAGAAGAATTGGTAATCCTGAACCGTTAATTATTTTCTTGAGGAAACTACATAGACCAAGAGGCAGTCTTCAAACATAACAAGGGGATACCGAGTGGTTTAAAACCATGAAAAGTATGTGCCGGGATTACATCTTTTACTATACTTATTCAATATGTATGCTAAGGAAATAACCCAAGAAGCTAACTTACATTAATAAGAATATGACATCAGGATCGGAGGAAGTCATAAAATAGATTTGATGCATTAAACACTATGACTGAAGACCAGAAGAACTTCTATAAAATGACATTAAGAATATCATCTGAGATATGCAGATGGCATAATCTTGCTTACTGAAATCTAAGAGGATTTGAAATACTTACTCATGAAGATCAAAGACTACAGCCTTCAATATCGATAGCTTCTCTATGTAAATAAAACAAAAATCTTCACAACTGGACCAATAAGTAACATTATTATGAATGGAGAAAATAATGATGTTTTCAAAGAGCTCAACTTGCTTGAATCTACAACAAATGTAGATGAAAGCAGCAGTCACAAAATTAATGTATTATTTTAGGCAAATCAGCTGCACAAGACCTCTTTGAAGTGTTCAAGAGCAAAGATGACAGTTTGAGGACTAAGGTACATCTGACTCAAGCCATGATCTTTTCAATCACTCATATCCATGTGAAAGTTGGACAATTAATAAGGAGGACCATAGAAGTACTGATGTATTTGAATTAAGGTGTTGGAAAAGGATATTGAATGTACCATGGACTGCCAGAAGAATAAACAAATCTGTTTTACCATATGTTCAACAAGAATTCTCCTAAAAATTGAGGATGGTGAGACTTTGTCTCTTGCTCTTTGGATATATTATTAGGTGGGATCAGTTCCTAGAATAGGATACCATGCTTGGTAAGGTAGAGGGTCACCAAAAAAAGAGGTGGACCACCAAGTAAATGAACTGACACAATGGCAGCAACATTGGGCTCAAACAAAGCAACAATTATGAGGATGGTGTTGGACTGAGTAGTGCTTTGTTCTGTTATGCAAAGGGTCGCCATGAATCAAACCCAAATGGATGGCATCTAAGAACTATAATGTATAACCCTGCTGCCATCAAGTCAATTCCAACTCACAGGAACACTAAAAGGACAGAGTAGAACTCTTCCTGAGGGTTTCTAGCACTGTAAATCTTTATGGGAACATACAACCTCACCTTTCTACCATGGAGTGACTGGTAGGTTTGAAGCACTGACCTTGCAGTTACTGCAACATCGTATCTTACATTATGTGCTTATATATTTACAGGGCTATAAAGAACTCAGCATCAGAGTCTACATTTGAAAGGGGAGAAAAAAACAATTTTCAGAATGACTCAAACTAGAAAACGCATCACATAAATCACATATATCACATCTGAGTCAGTGACACAATCTCTAGCTCACATTTCATTATCAAAGATTTTGAACATCAGACTCCAAGGTAGGTTTTGACTTTAACACCCTTAGGACTATATTTACATAGAGTACTCTTCTGTAAAGAGAGGTCCCACAGGAAGAGGTTTTATCACAAAAAATTATTTTGTAGGATGGGCTACTTAGTTCAAAGTATGCATGTTACTGATGATCAAGTGTCAAAATTACAGTACAAAACAAAATTTAAAAAAAACAACAAATAAAACTTTAATGCAAAAATATGCTGAACATTAAAATCTAATCTTTAATGTTTCAAGTAGCACTTCAACTTTTGTCACCTTTATTCTAAGCATCCTAGAACAGATAGAGAAATGAGTTTAATTGAATTGTACAAGAAAACAAAATATGGTCTATCTCAGGTCTCCTGTCTTCAGTGTCTTCTCTATTGTGTTATACTCCATTGATTCAAAGTAGTATAACAATCTTACTATAACATGATACACATTTTTCACATACTTATTTGAAACAGCAAAAAAAATTCATTGTAATGAGAAATAGTTTAAAAGCAAGAAAATTGGGTTTGCCTATCCACAAATATTTTAACTTAAGTCATTGATTTCCTTCACTTCTCAATTTCCTTATCTATAACCTAAGGGCTAAACAGTGGTCTTCACTGGACTCCTAACCAAAAGGGTGGGTGACCGCTCCTTGGAAATCCTAACAGGGAACAAATATGATGACATTTAACAACAACCAAAGGTTTCTTTCAAGTCTCTGATTCAAAGGAAAAGAGATAATATTTCTCTTAAGATTTTACCCCGCTTAATCACAGTATGTAAGAGAAAAAACATCTATCAGATATTTATCTAAAACATAAATTACTTCTTATATTTAGAAAACTTTATAATTACATACTTTCCAAAATTGTACTGTCCATCCACACAATTGCTATAAAGAAGTTTAAAATATCACTATGATTTTTTGGATGTAAAAATGACAAGAAAAAGAAATTATAAGGAAATATGACATATAAATGTGAAAACAACCTCACGAAGAGAGATTTTACTTAAACGTGTCTAATAATCACATTGGAAAAAAATTAGGATTGAATTATTGGCGATATGTTTCTCTTGAATAATCCTTATTTTGTATTCATGTATCTGTAAGTTTACTATGATTTTTTTTTCTTATAAAATACATTAAAACTACAGTTAAATTCACTCACAATAAAGCAAGCTTGATTTTTATTTCTAAGAAATCATTTTTAAGTTGCAATATTAAAATATCAAGTTTAATAGATGAACAAATAATTTAGGTTTTTACAAGATTGAAATAATTATGACCTCAAATTATAAAATCTATTTTTAAAGTATTTTCTGTTCACATTTTATATAAACCTCATGTTATATATTTGAGCCTAGTTTTTAAACTTATTCAGTTCAACAATTTGTAGCTATAGAGTCAAATTAAAATGACTATATATATATATATAAACAATTCCTATCCCTTTTGATGTATTCTGATTAGAATGTTTTAAAAAGGCAGGCATCTATTGCTTTTAAGTATTCCATTATTAAATTGATAACTAAAACCTGAAGGTTATTACTGTTCATGAATATTTTTACATCTGTGATATAAATGAGATCTTTAGAGAAATAATCCCTTGCAAGATATTGTAATAGATTCTTAAATACCTTTTCAGGTCTAGTTAATTATATCCCTAAACTATTCTTCAAATTAAGTAATGGCAAGCAATGAATTTTAAAGAGATCTTTTCCAATGGCCTAATGAGATAGAGTATATGCTGAGTACCACAATAAAAAGAATGGAAGCTCTATTTTGAGGATTGGAAATGATAATTAAAATTTCTATTTAGAATGTCCCCTAATGGCACAAGACTTAAGTTATATCAAGACACAGAGTAGTTGGTATTTTATATATTTCAGCACCTTTACCATAAAATAAATAAATAAATAAAAGTGAAAAGAAGATTAGGCATCTCTATCTAAATCTGGCTGGTTGCAGAAGTATCAGAATGAAAAAGAAATGAGAAAAAAGTGGGGAAAAAAAATGTCAGTCATGATAACAAACATATCCGTGTAAGACAAACTCAGTAATAACACATACTGGTTTCCTTTGAGAATTAAATGAGATAACAATCTACAGACTTGTAATGAAGTATGTACATGTACCCAGTGACAGTGTGTTCAATAACTGGCAGATTTGCAAAGAATCCTAATAAAATATTACAATCTTACCTGTATTGGTAAGGGATGTATTGGTAATGATTAGAGGGTTAGGAATAGATTAACAGAAGAAAAGCAAGCTCCTGGACCCAGCTCTTTACATAACTCACCAATTTACTTTGGCCAAGTTACAACTCAAGTCTTAATTTCTTCATTTGTAAAATGAGGATAAAATAATGTTTTACAGATGAGTACATCCCAAATCATCCAATGGACTACAGCTCTGTGCTACTTACAATGTTTTATTTTTAATTTTCAGGATCACTTCCTCTGTCCTTCAGAATCTCTTCTTTCTTAAAATTTTACATTAAATTTATTTCCTTCCATTCCCCCATTAATTGAATAGCCAGTCAATATGAAAGCTACTACAGTACATTTATAAAAGGCTATATTCTCAGTATTTTCATAATACTATTGAAAGAGATAAAATACTTTAACCTATTTAATAACTTAAAAATTGGCTAAAAGTATTTTAGACTAAGATGATTTATACCCCCTTTCAGAAATAGTTAATTCACCCAAAAGTTTTCAAAAAATTGAATATCAAGAATATGTAATGATGAAAATAAAATTTTTACTATGTAATTCACCAAAGCCTTTGTCTTCACAACTGGTGAGATCAAATCTTTCACTATCATTAGTTTTGTAATAATCACAACACATTTTTACATGTTTATAATAATCCATCATAATATTTTTAATATTCTTAATTCATGCTTTTATGGGAAAACAATTTTCATTGATATTGCCATCAAGTGGATTCTGACCCATAGTGACCCTGTATAGGGTTTCCAAGGAGCAACTGGTGAGCCTGAATCGCTGACCTTATGGTTCAAATAACTTTGCAATCCAGCACATTAGTACACAGCGTCATATATTAGTTGGTTTATTTTGAATAAAAGAAGAGACAATATATAAAAGTCAAGAGTAACCAATATTTTCTTTATTTAATTTTTGTATGGTGTCACTAGATTTTACTAGCAACACAAAATTATAATGAAGGACTTTAAGATAAAATTGTATAGGCAGAAGGACACTGAAAAAGCAAAATATAAAAGCAACTTTTCTTTTAGAACTTGTTTTCTAGATTTATGTATTTATAAAGTTATCAATTTATAAGTGAAGAAGAATTAGTTTGGTTTTATTGTTGTTTTTAAGTGTTGTTGAGTCAGTTCTGACTCACAGCAACCCTATATAGAGTTTCTGATGAGCAGCTGGTTGGTTTGAACTGCTGACCTTGTGATTAGCAGCCCAGAACTTATCCTACAACACCACACTAGTATTCTTATTTGGTATTGTTTTTGTTCCTGTTGTATGCCAACAAATTGGTTCCAATTCATAGAGACGCTATATAGGGCTTCTGAGATTGGCTGGTAAATTTGAACTGTCAACTTTTGGTTACCAATACAGTGCTTATCCAACAACGTCACAGGATATTAGTATTCCAAAAATGCCTCAAAATTTCAAATGTGGTAATACTAGCATTGAACAGAAGATACTGCTAGGATTTAAAGCACAATGACAAATTACACTGTGAAGTTTGCACATTGCACAACTTCAGGGTAGGGATACACCATTCATAGTATCACCTACATAAATAGCATTCCTTGAGTTATGAACTGTACAAACTATGCAGTTCTTTATAGCAACCATTCCTGTTTATATTGTTGATATTTTAGGCAAACATATTGTGAAAAAATATGTTATTATAATTCCTGACTAATAATGGAAAATTACAAAGAGAAATAACCTCTAAAACACAATATCATGCATTTGTTTGTAAAGAAAAGTTTTCCCTATTTTCAAATAGTATGACTGGAATAAGAGGAAATGAATCTAAAGAAGATATCCAAAAGAACAAACTTATCTTGAATTCCCTAATAGTGAAATTTGGAGCTGATCCAGCTGTTAGATTAGTATCTTTACATTCCTCTAATTTTTTCTCCTCTACCATATCTTCTAAAGGAAAATGTTTTACTTTATTTGTGATGATGGTTCTATTTCATGTTTCTAATAGTCCTATGGAGAGATGACATCATTCAAATAGCTGGATAATTTCAATAACAACTCCCTGAATTCACTCACCATGTCACAACTAATTATATGGAGGGAACTAAAACTGCTACAAGAAGGTTAAAGAAAAATTAAAGGAAAATAATACACTAAGTGAGAATTCAGAATTACAATATAAATACTCAAACAAATCAAAAGAATATATTATAATGAATTATTTAAAAGGAGAGACACCAATAAATTTTTAAATAAGCTTTCAATGCATTACCATATTACATATGAATGCTTTATAGACAACATACTTAAGTGAAATTACACATTTTTATAATATGTGATTTCCTAGTAAAAACAAAATACATGGAAATCTGAACAAAAATTCCCTTGTAACTATAAGTATTTATTCTTTTTGTAGCCAGACACAATTGTGCTTTAATTACTTTTCCTGGCATGTATTTTTTGAGTGTTTAAATCTCCCCTGTATACAAGACTGAGAAGAAGAAACAAATATTTGTTTATTTATCTATGCCTCACCTTATTAAAAAAAAAAAAAATCTGTAGATGTTTAAAAGCATGCTTATAATATAGTAAGGTAACAAAAATTAGAAGCACATGAAAAATCAGCAAGAAAAACAAAATGTACCAGGTGAGTCAAAAATTATCCACACTCCAGTTATGTAAAAACACACCTCCACATCTATGGCTGATGACAACATTGAATGTGCATGTAAAATGATTCTGTCAAATAGATGAATGACAGTGGATTATGTGGCAAATAATTTGCAAATTGACATGGCTCTGCCTATGAAATAATCCACTGCAGACTTGGGTTTAAAAAGTTTGTGTGAGATGGTTACTGAAACAACTCAAGAACACCATAAACAGAACCGTTTGAACATCTGCAAACAAAATTTGGACTGATTGATACATGAAGGAAGGTAAAAGTTTCTTTTAAAAAATTGTTACTAGTGATGAGACATGGATTCATCATTATGAGCCTGAGAGTAAATGGCAGAGTATGGAATGGAAATATCCTCAAACGTCAACCAAGAAAAAGTTCAAAAGTCAACCCTCAAGCTGGAAAATTGATGCTTACAGTTTTCTGTGATTCTCTATGGCCAGTATTAGAACACTACCAGGAAAAAGATTCAACAAAAAACAGTGCTCATTTCAGTGAGATGCAAACTGAAGAGCTGAAGCCTATATTTTGGATTATCTAAGGGCATTGTGATCTTGCATGCAACACCTCTGCTCACACTGTTGAAATGCAGTAAAATCTATATTTTGAGATGTTAAAGCATCCTCCCTATAGATTGATCTTGCTCCACTGGACTTTCACCTTTTTGGTCCTCTGAAAGCAGCCCTTCAAGGACAAAGAATCACCTCTGTTGAAGTTGACGTTGACTATTGAAGGCAGTAGTGTAATTGTGGCTCATAGCTGAGCCTAAAACATTTTTTAATAAGGACTATGAAAACTTGTTGAGAGATGGAGAAAGCGAATTGAAAAGCAAAGAGATTATGTTAAAAAAAAAAAATGTATTTGTTTTTTCTCAAAGCTGTTTAAACTAAATTCTATAGCCAAAATTGTTTTTTTTTTTTTTTTACTGACCCTCATAGAAACACCTGACCATCTTAATATTAATGAAGCATTTCATGCAGATGATAATTGACTTTTTTCCTAATCAGTGGAAATAATAAATAAAGGTTCACATTCTAGCATGAAGGATATAGCCTGGATTCAAGAATAATTTTCCATCAGCAGTATGGTACTGTTGGATAAGCACTGGGCTGTGAACTGCATAGTTAGTAGTTCAAACCCACCAGCTGCTCCTTGGAGACCTTATACAGTGTCACTATGTATCGGAACTGACTCAAGGTCACTTAACACCACAATGCTATCTTAAAAGAAAATGAGCCCTACTGGTACAGTGGTGAAAGTGCTCTGATGTCAACTGAAAAGTCATTGGTTCAAACCTACCAGGTACTCAGTGGGAGAAAGATGTGGCACTTTGTTTCTGTAAGTATTTACAGCCTGGGAAACTCAATGGGAAACTTCTACTCTGTCTTTATAGGTCTGCTTTGGTTAATATTGACTCGACGACAATGGGCTGATAGGTAAAAATAAAATCGAATTTCATATTTCTCTGCTCTTTGAGGTTTGACTCTACATGGTGTAAGATTTGAGAAAACATTAAAGTACCTCTATTCTAGCCCAATAATGATCATATCTCAACCCCTAAAGAGGCAGTCTGTTAATGATAAAATAGGGGAATGGGATTTAAAAATGTAACCTGTATTTCAGTATTTGGTAAATTGTTCTATTGTGATTTCTGCTTTCATATTAATTAAATTTGTGATTACAAAATTATGCAGCTTAAAGCAGCTAATATTAGTACTACAAAATAAAAAAAAAAAAATGTTCTTCACCATCAGATAAATAAATGAACAAGAAAGAATTATATAGGCAGAGTGAAATTAGATGAGTGAGAAATTGTACTAAAGGGATCCTGTTATTCTTTCTAATTTTGTAGAGGTGATTATCATTCTTCCATCTTCTCTTTTTAATTTCTCTTTATTCACATTTTTTATAACACCTGAAATCAGAGGTTAAGTTGCTAAACAATTATCTCAAACCAAATTGTTTCTCAGGGGAGAATATATATTTTACCTGATTTGTTAGACACCCAAATAATTGCTTCTGAAGATACATGGCTTCTATTTCCCACCACAATGGTTAATGGGATTTGCCACAGGTAACTGTAAAATAAAATAAAAACTTTAAAAATAAGAAGGATTACATATTTAAAAATAATTCCCATGCATCTCTGTGTGATTTTTATCACTTTTTTAATGGAACTAAAACAAAACAAAAAAAAACAGTTCAGTCATACTAAACCAAGGATATAAATTAACTCTTTCAACACCACTAAGACTTGTCCTCTAAGAGTTTTAATTTCAATACAGAAGGGACCTGCTAATAAAGAATTTATATCTATTTTACCAAAAAAATATAATCACATTTTTCATTAGGAATTAAAAGTGGCTGCATTTTATACAGGAGCCCTGGTGTGGTTCTGTGGGCTAATGCGTCAGACTGTAAAGTTGTTTGAACTGCAAGGTCAGTGGCTCAAGCTCACCAGCTGATCCTTGGAAACCCTATACAGGGTCATTATGGGTTGGAATCGAATTTAAGTGCTCTACAACATAAAGTGGTTAAAATCTAAAAAGAACTCATTTCTACTTGTTTCTATATTAGATTAATAAACATTTAATGATTTTGTGGGTTTACATTTCAACATTCTTACTTATTTCATAGCTATTCGGCGAGATACTATTATTATTTTTTACATAAAGGTTAAGCTACTACAACAAGGTTTACTCTGCTAAGCAGAAAAAAATCAATAAAACGAATCATACTCCTCTAAAATTCATGCAAATACAAGAACAGTAATGACACAATATTCAGTTTTCTTAAATGTAATTTTTAAATGCAGTGACAAAGCATTTACTAATATTTAATGTTAAATTATTGGTCTTAGTTATTAAAGACAAATCTTTTCTAATATTTGCCTCTTTATAGTTTAAAAATTGATGTCTACACTTGAACACGAAATACTACCTATTTAGTCTCAAATGCCTAGCCAAACAAATGCTAAATGGCTTTACAATAAGTCTAAAGACTAGACTTTGTTTTCTTGAAATACAGACAATGTATTTCAAACTATCAATGTACCATTAGCAGTGTACAGTAAGTAAAAACACCTAGTATGATTTTTTTTTTTTTTTTATTTGTAATGTAAGGAAAGATACTGTGTCAACCCAATAACTGGAAGAGTGACTGGTGAACGGACTATCTGTAAAACATGCCTGGAGTCATTAATAGTAATTGAGGTGGAGGGAGGATCATGCCCTCTGAATTTGTCCTATGGAACACGGTTGTTTCATCATTTCATTTCTCCCATTCACAATTAATACACAGAAATTCAGTAAAAGTAAAATGCCCAAATAGGAGAGGAAGAAATTCATTATTTCATAACAACTGCCATCTGCAATAGGAAAAGTCAAAAGATAATATCTTTAGGATTCTGAATTTTAAAATAATGCTGTACTGTTAAGTGCCATTGAGTCATTTCAACTCACAGTGACCCTGTATAGGGTTTCTAAGGAACACCTGGTGGGTTTGAACCACTCACTTTGTGGTTCACTGTTTAGTGCTGATCCCATAGCGCCACACCAGGAGTCCTTTAAAATAATATGATGTGCTTAATCAGGCAAACATTTTTGAGCGCCAACAATGTGGAGACACTATGTCATACTATAATTGACTTCACATAATTGGTCATGAAAGAAACAATTTATAGAAGCCAACGCTGTATTGATTTTTCAGATAGAAGTTAGTGAACAAGAACAATTTAAGCTCCTTAACAAATACCTCCAAGCCCCTAACATACAACCAAAAATATGCCATAAATATTTGATGATAGATTTACTGTGAGCAAGGCACAGTGAATTATTTTACTTCTCTAACAGCTGTTCTCCTTGGAAGATAATGAATCTCCTTTGGAAAAGGAAAGTTAATTGGAAAAACAAGTTAAGAGGCAACAGTGCCTAACTCTGGATCTAATTCTCAAGTTAAAGCACAAGTTCATTTTTGTGTACTTGAAAGAACCTAGAAATAGGAGGCATTCAATTAATTTCTTTCAAATTAGAGTGAATGGAATTGGACAGAATATAAGTAAAATAAAAGACCAAATTAGTCTATCCGTAAGACGCAGATTAACATTATGAACTAGACGTTTTAACTTCATATCTTCCACAGTAAATTGGCTCAACCTAATGTGCTGCACAAGTGTCTCCAGTGCCACCTCACTTTCTTGAAAGTGGCTCAGGAGGGACCAGTCGCTGGAGAAGAATATCGTGTTTGGTAAGGTGGCGGATCAGAGAAAAAGAGGAAGGCTCCCAGTGAAATGGATTGGCAAAGCTTCAGCATCAATGGGCTCAAGCATGGCAACAATTGTGAGGTTGGCCCAGGACCGGGCAGTGTTTCGTTCTGTTGTACATAGGGTCGCTATGAGTCGTTGGTACCAACTCGATGGCACCTAACAATAATAACAACAAATGGTGAAGCCAAATAAGTATTATTAAAAGAGCAAGCAATATATAAAATTAAGGAAAATTAATGATTTTTTAAATAAATCTAAGACTGCAGTATATCTTAAAAGAGATTACAAAAATGAAAATGTGAAATTAGATTGTATGTGGGCTGCCTATGCTTAACTTGAAATTTAGATATTCCATTTTAAGCTTCAAACAAACAAAATTCCAAAAACAAAACAAAACTACATTTCTAAGACGACCTAGTATATTTTTCTTTAATAGTTCCTAGCACTACCTCTCTACACGTTTTTACAATGAAATAATATTTATTTTAATGATTATGCCAAGATAGAAAATATTCAGTGCAATTTTGATGAGAAAAATGAAAACTAATTACCAAAAAATGCTACAAAATTTAATAAAACACTAATGTAAACTGGTTAACTTGAAATGTACAAAATTCCCTGTAACATATACTCTGAGGAGTTCTACAGCATATGAGGAGCTATTACTTAACATTGTGATTCATTAACTTTATAAAGAAAAAAAAAAAAAAGAAATTCACAGCTTCCTGAGTACCAAAACTCTAACAAGTATTTTATACATTTATGCATATTAACTAACTTTATGAAATTATTAGCAATGTAAAAGATCTTTTCTTTATGCTGTTACAGCTCTCACTATATATATTATATATGGAAGACAAAATTACTATGTGCATTAAAAATGTAGGCATGTGGCAATGATGATTGTCCCATAGAAAAATCAAGACAAAGAATTTATTGGCATTTCAGAAATTATCCTCACTTCCTAGGAATTCTGGCATATATGAATAGTAATTTTAACACATCGATTGTTCTCACTGTAAAAATATAAGAAGGCTATACAAAGAGCAGACAGAATTCATTTTTAAGCCTGGAATACAATCTTAATGTTAATGTGAACTAAATGATTGTTATATCTAAACATAAAATATTACATTATTAACAAGAGACATATTACTTTCAAAATAGAAATATATATATTTAAGACTAATAGAATGCTGTGTCTTATTTTGTGCTGTGGAATGGGATCCAACTCATGTAGGGCAGAGTTGTTATTGTTAAGTGCTATCAAGTTGGTTCCAACTCATAGGGACCCTTTATAGGGTTTCTGAGAAGCAGCTGGTGGGTTTGGACTGCTGACCTGTGGTTCGCAGTCCACTGCTGATCCTACAGTGCCACACCAGTAGAAATACCTTTATAGTGCTCCCAAGGGGATCATCTTTTTGGATGCAGATTACCACATATTTCTTCCAAATGTAATTGGTGGATTTCTAAGGTCTCAACCTTTCAGCTAGCAGCCATGCACTTAACCGCTGCACCACCAGGGCTCATTTTTATCTTACTTAATAGTTTTTGTGCCAGTTTCTGTGGTTCAAGACTCCATGATTTTATAGCTCCAGCAATAATAGCAAAGCTCTACATGATACATAAGCTTATACAGTCTGAGAAAACTTCTCCCTTAGAGAGTCAGACTCCTAACTGATAGATGTGATGCAAGTTATAGTTTGACAGAATATTTTTGTTCAATATCTTTTCTGTCATCTGTGTGTCCTTTATGTTTTTTATGCATCAGTGAGGTTTGTGTCAGACTGATCATTCTCAAAGGCATGGCCTGAATCTAACGTTGCCACAGTCAAGAGTTTCATGTACTTCCTGGCAAAGCCAGGGATGATGCCTAAGCATGTTTAGCCTGGGGCCAGACGGTGGAAGATCAGAAGCAGCATTCAACAGCTGTGGGCAATCCAAGCTGGGTGAAGAAGTAATGACAGAGTCAGGTTCTGACAGTATAGAAAAGAAATGTAGTCAGTATTCCACATGGTCAAGCAGTTTAATTGCAAAAGGCAACTTGTTGAAGGTCTATCTGTAGCTTTGCTTATACCTAGATTATGCCTATGCTTATACATATACCTAATACCTATAAATGTATTTATACCTATACCTATGGAATCCTGGCAGCGTAGTGGCTTATGTACTGGCCTGCTAACCACAAGTTCAGAAGTTCAAGTCTACCAATGGCTAGGTGGGAGAAAGATGAGGATTTCTTCTCCCATAGAGATTTACGGGGTTAATATGAGTCAGAACAGACCTGATGGCACATCACTATCACCACACCTACACCTAAATCTATCTCAAGAAGATTAAAGATTTTATGTTTTCTTAAACTGGATTCCAAGTTTAGCCACCAGAAAATATTCATGAATATATCAACCATTTCTATTTACATATAGCTTAGGTGGGAATGATATTCATTCATCTAAGAGACAACAGAGTAAATTTAATATGTACCCCAGATCTCCTATATATTGATGGATGCTAAAGTCCAACACCTAATTTTCCCAGGTAATAGGAGATAGCATAAGTAAGTTAATGCAAGTACCTCAATTTAATCTTTATACTTGCTTTCCCTTCACCTCTACCAACCTCTTACCAGGATAGCCTACAAAAAATGAAACTGACTGATTTAAGTTGTACTCTTTTCCTTTGTCCCAGTCTTTACTGAAACACAAAATAGTTGGAGAACATGAAGTAGAAAAATTAGACAAAAACTGCTACATGTTAAAGTATCAGTAATTAAAGAAAAGTTTCAAAAAATGTTAAATTAACAGCAATTCAAAATTCATGTATATTGTCTGTTTAGTAGCTTAAAACATCAAGATTGAAGTAAAGAGAATGTATTCGTCACTGATACTCTTAGATCATATTAAGGTATTTAGTTTCGAGGGATTTTTGATGCAGACACTGTATACTTCATTTTTTACCTTTTAATTTATTTTTCTATATAATTTTTCCTATTATTTTCTGTTTTATAAATATCAGTGTGCTCAATTTTATTAAATTCACTTTAGCACACCTTAACATTCTTGCATTTAATTCAACAAATATTACAAGGAAAAGTAAAAACTATATATATCATAACTCATATTTTAAATGTACCATGATAATTTAAAATTCTTGATTTCCTAAAAACAAAAACAAAACATAATTTTAGTGCACTATCAGTCTGAAGATTAAAACATAATGGAAGTGGTAGCAATAAGAGGAATCAGAATGAAAATGTTGCTTTTCTTGGTTACCATTGAGTCAGTTCCAACTCAGCAACCCTGTAGAGGGTTTCCAAGAAACAGCTGGTGGGTTTAAACTGGTGACCTTGTGTTTCAAACTCACCTCGTGGTCCAGTCCTTATCCTATAGTGAAATACCAGAACTCTAAATGAAAGTAACACATAGATAAAAGGAAATGAAAAATATCCTCCCCTGAAAACATTCCATAATTATGTGATTAATATGTTTAAAAATACAAAAAATTCAAACTGAAAAGTAAGAATAAATGTAAATATTTTCATATAAAAAAGAGAGTTATTTGTACCTATGATTTCGAAGTTCAAGTGCTTTGGTTTTAGCACCAATATCATAAATAAAATGTTGCTGGGTAATTATTATCCTATTTTCTGCTGTTGTATTTCCCAAGATTGTGATGACAGGATAACCCATCTGGAGTGTCCACTGATCCATTACTTCTTGTATATTTACATATTTTCCATTCCTTTTTAAAGCCTGATAACCAAAATTGTATAAATTAGTTTTATAAGCATGAATTGTAAACATAATTTACATTAAACCATTTTCATTTTTATCTTTAAAATTTTCTTAAATATAAAATGTTTAAAATCAGTGAAGCTGATATAATGCACTAGTAAAATTAATCTTCTCACCTTAAGTTAAACTTAATGTGTGTGTGCGTGTGTGTGTGTATATATATATGTTTTACTAGCTTTAAATTTTTTACATACTGGAGAATAAAATACATTTTATTGGTAAAGTAAGTACTTGTAGCATCATTAAGTGTCTCAAGTGTGTCTAGTAGGCACATTTAAGTATTTGTCATTCAAAGAAAAATACTTCTTTAAAACTTTCAATATCTCTCAGTTTAGCATGAATATCTGGCTGAATGAATTAAATTCTATTTTAAAGGTGTTATAATTCTTTGAAAGTAGGCAAGGTATCTTTAATACCATTCATAACTTAAACATAGTTCAATTTCATTGCACATATATGTATATATATATATGTATATATATACACATATATATTCATTGCACATATAGATACATATATATTCATTGCACAAATATATGTGTGTGTGTGCATGTGTGAAGCACAAAGGAACTGTAAGTGCCAATAAAATTACAAATATTTTATAAATTTAATTTGAATATTTAAGTAGCAGATTTGGTGTCCGAACATCCTATACTTTACCTCTGATAGTGTATTCCACAGATCATTTCTAGCTGCATTGCCATACTTATGAATGGTTAAATAATCCTGCAAAGAATATAAAGTTATAATTACAATTCAAAAGCTATGCAATTACCAGTAAACACACTCATTTATCAATTCAATTAACCAATTCTATTTGTCGCAATTGAATTAATACAAAAAGGAATAATCTAAAAGATTAAGAACTTAATTTAAAAATATTTCAAACAGATTTAAGAATAGCATGTTTTCTAATTAAGTCATCAAAGGTACTAATCTTCAAAAATTATTTTTAGAGTCATAATCACTTATGGAATTCTGGGGTCAAAATCTTCATCTAATTTATAAATTCAACCTCAGAAGAAACTACTCTCCATGGAAATATTTAGGGAAAACTTCCCATCAGGCTTTCATATTGCAGCATTTTTAGAAAAGAAATTATTTTATAGAATTAAAAAAAGATCTTAGTATATGCTAAAAATCTTTACTTTGTTGCCTGTATTCAAAATTTACATCCCAAGAATGATTAAACAATGAAAAAGTGTGCTCCTGTGTGAATTTTATCAGAATGCCTAGCTAACAGCATTGGTTAGGCTGAAATCTGGTGGGTTTTGTTTACTCAGAGTACATGTTTTTTCCCCATGCCTTCTATTTGAAGACAGACAAGCCAAACAAGTAAGAGGAATTGCTTTGACAAAAGAGTGAGGATTGTCTCCACAACCCTTTCTAATATCTCTGAAAAGGAGGGGATGCTTATTACAAAAATGATGAAATCTGCTTTTTATTAAGTTGAAGCAGACATTATTACTCAGTTTAAAATACATTTCTAAAGTTATAATATTTTGGGGTTTAGGACTTCCTAATCAAATTTCCATACATTTCTATTGATTTCAGGCCTTGCTTCTTGCTAAGGGACATGATTTATGTCAGGTAATTGTATCATTAATAATGACAGGTGGTGATGGTGGTTAAGTGCTGTGGAGTTGGTTCTGACTCATAGTGACCCTGTGTAGGATTTCTGAGTCTGTGAATCTGTATAGGAGCAGAAAGTCTCATCTTTCTCCTGCAGAATAGCTGGTAGTTTCAAACTGCTGACCTGTAGGTTAGCAGCCTGACTTATAATCACTATGCTACCACAGCTTCTTAATAAGGACTAGTGGGCATTAAGTTTTACTGATTTCAAAAGTGGGGAAAGGAGAGGGAACTATGATCCACAGTTAAACAAAGTCTCCTTTTTCCATTGAAATTCCTTCATCTCTACAACATGTAAGTAATTGACAAAATCTTAATTTACATCACAGTACATGAGTCAGAAGTGACTCCAGGGCACACCACCACCACCACCACAGAAACAGAAAAAAAAAAAAAAAAAAATTGCTGACTCCATTCAATACTTTATGTAAAGTGGGATACTTTGGGGATAATTAAGATTGTAGAAGCAAATTTTCTGAAATACAAATTGTATCACCTGTGACAGGTTCAGCTTTTGTTGGCAACTCACAGCAAAGCAAATGACAACTCCCACTTAATCAGACACCTAGTGAAGCAATGTCCAACACTGACTGAGCAACAACAAATTCATAGTCATCCAAAGGTGTTATGAATAACTTTATTTTAAAAATATATCCCTCAATAACCTATTTGAATCCAAATTTCAGCTTTGGGCAGTGCAGATGAGGTTTTTTCCCATTATAATCCTAGGATCAGGATTTAAATAAATTATTTCAGAGTTAGCTGTCAATACCATCAAAGCATTCTCTATGTGTTTGTTTGTTTTTGCTTTTTTGGGAACTTGAATAAATTTTAAAACAAGGGAAGTCATGAAACATCAATTTGAAGTTTTATGTAAGTGATGCTACAATAAAAATGATCTGAATGAGAAGTAACTTTTATTGAGTTCTATTAATGGCGAGTGCTGCTAGGATAATACAAAAGGAACAACTAAGGAGCAGTGACAGACCATGAAACGGCCAATACATAAAAACAGGTCTCTCATCAGAGGCAGATCACAAAAGTTATAGACTCTCCAATCTGATGTGAGTTGACTCTTGGCTTGCTTTTGATCATTAGCTTGACTTCTTTGTTGCCTCCCCAATTCAGAATAAGGCTCAAACTTGTTTCAATCAGGCGGAATGGCGATTACCCAGGCTTACAAAGCAGCTCCTAATGTAGGCTTGGGATTCAGGGCAAAATCGGCATGTTTTTGGGAATCTCAGCAGCCTCAATGTTCATATGTTATTTGAATTCTTTATGTCAACCCTTTTTCCAAAAATAATTTTCCTTAGCTCTTCCAGCCTTTCTCTTATACAATGAAATGCATATACTGGAACGAATACATTTTGTAGAATTCCAAAGAAACTTAAAGTGTAGTGGACATGCCTATTAAGAAACATATCATCCATTTGTTCTTTCATTTCCACAAAATGCAAGCACTTAGTATGTGCCCTGCACCTATCTTAGTAACGGCGGTACAGTGGTGGAAAAAAGAGAACTGAGGATAACACCAAATAATGACATGTAATTTGACAAGGTCCCTGTGACTGAAGCTGTAAAAATCTTGGTCCCCAAACCACATGGCAAACTAAATTCAAACATTTGGTATGTGATTGAATAATAAAACTTTAAGTTCTTTCCAAACCTACTTATCAGTGAACATGAAAATGACTAGATATGAATCTGAAATGGAAATATATGTTTACATTTATAATGTAAGGAAACAAATCAGTAGTTGATATGACATTATGAAATAAAGTAGTATAGTACATAAAACATAATGTTTTAATATCTGCTTTAAGAATTATGAGATATCTATATTAGATATTTCAGAAATAAGACTTATGAAAAGACTAAAAGAAAATGGCCACTTGAGTATTATTAATGGATATATCTAGCAGTAGAAACTGATTAAAAATGTAAAGGATATTAAACAGAAGTTATTCTGAAATATCTACCCATGAAGAAAGGTAGCACACACAGTAGTGCAAGAACTGTGCTCTGAGTGCCTTGGTTCAAATCCAAGCTCTGTACTCACTAGCTATTTGCTCTTGGGGCAAGTTAATCTCTCTGTGCCTGCCTTCTCCTTTATAAAATGGTAATCATAAAACTACTTGTTGAATATTAAGTGACTTTCTATGAGGGGGTCTCCAAAAGTCCGTGGAAAAATATTTTATAATTCCATTTTTCCACAAAACTATTGAAGCCCTCTCATATATGTGTTGCACAGTGGGATAAGCACAGGATTGGTAAATACAAGGTTAGCCATTCAAACCCACAAACCACTCCTTGGAAACCCTTCCCAAGTTTGCTCTGAGTTGGAATTGATTCAACAGCAATTGGCAACAACAACAAACATATACGTACAGTGTTTAGAATAATGCATAGGGTCTAGTATGCAGTTAAGTATTGTGTAGATCTTAGCTATAATAATCTTTTTAATCACCTCAGACTATTGATTAGAAAACTGAGTAACAGATGGAAAAGCATCACTAACAATAATAATTAAGAAACACAGCATACAATTGAATAATATGAATAATAATATTCGCCTCTTTTAGCACTCTGAATTGCTTTACAGTTTTTTCCATACTCAATCCATATAGCTATTATAATTTAGATTATATCCAAATTTAATATATCAGAAAACTGTAACTCAGAGACAGAAGTCCATATTTAAACCCCATACATGTGTCCACAGCTCCTGTCCAATATCACTAGATTCCCATAGATAACTAAGAGTCATGTTCAAAACTGAGTTAATTATCCACCCCAGAATGACTATTCTTAGGATCTTTACCCTAGTGATGAATCTGAACCAAGAAATCACCCTCGGGTGCTGTATTTATGATGGACACCTAACCACAAGGTTGGTGGTTCAAACCCACCAGCCGCTCTTTGGAAACTCTATACAGGTTCGCTATGAGACAGAATGGACTAGATAGCACAAAAAACAACTCTCTTCCCATCACATTCAAGTAATAATTCTACTATTTATTTAGCATTCTATATATTCCTCTAAAGGAGCTCTGGTATCGTAGTGATTACGAATTGGGCTGTGAGCCGCAAGGTCAGCAGTTCGATATTACCAGCTGTTTCGCGGAAGAAAGATGAGGCTTTCTGCTCCCGTAAAGATTTACAGCATCGGAAACCCTGTACAGGGTCGCTATGAGTTGGAATCAACTCCATGGCACATAACAACAGCAACAACAACATATTCCTCTAAGATGCCCTGGTAGCGTTGTGGTTACAAGTCGGGTTGCTAATCTCGTCAGCAGTTAGAAACTACCAGCTGTTCCACGGGAGAAAGATGAGGCTTTCTGCTCCCGTAAAGATTTACAGCCTCGCGAACCCTATGCAGGATAGCTATGAGTTGGAACCGACTCCACAGCACATAACCACCACCACCCTATTCCTCTAGGATGTCTCTCTACACCTTACCACATCTTACCTAAGCACTACAGCTGCCACTGTTCTGCTCTGTCCCATTCAAATCTACCATCCTCATCACCATTGAATTGATTCTAACTCTAGATCCTCAGCAGGGCAGAGCACTATTCCCAGCATTTCCAAGGCTGTAAATTTGTACAGGACAGACAACCTCATTCTCCTGGGGACTTTCTGATAGGTTTGAACCACCAATCTTGCAGCCCAAATTTTAACCCATTCTTTATGCCACCAGGATTCCATAAAATCAACTATGCAATCAGAACGTTGTTGTTGTTAAGTGCTGTCGAGTAGGTTCCAACACATAGCGACCCTGTATAGCATTTCCAAGGAG
>NW_006408688.1:1342748-1351169 GCF_000296735.1 Chrysochloris asiatica | reverse complement strand
AACAGAATGCAGGAATTAATGAATAATATCATTAATATCACAAGCAAGTAAATTTTTTTCTAAAGATAATGCTAAAACAGCTGCAACATTAGTTGCTCAAACAGAACAAGTTAATACTGAATGGTCTAAAATCAGGAAAGGTTTGTGCCATCGTTATATTCTTGCACCATTCTTATTCGATCTGTATGTTGATTAAATAATCTGAGAAACTGGGTTATAAGAAGAAAGTGGCATCAGGATTGGAGGAAGACTCATTAACAACCTGTGATAAGCAGATAATATAACTTTGCTTGCTGAAAGTGAAGAGGTCTTGAAATATTTACTGATGAAGATCAAAGAGCACAGCCTTTGGCATGGGTTGCACCTCAATGTACAGAAAACAAAAATCCTTACCACTCGACCAGTGAATAACATCCACATAAATGGGGGAAAGACTGACATCAAAGACTTCTATTTGTTTGGCTCCCCCATCAACACTCATGGAAGCAGCAGTCAAAAAATCAAATGACATATTGCATTATGCATATCTGCTGCACAAGACATCTTTAAAGTGTTGAAGAGCAAAAATGTAAGTTTGAGAAGTAAAGTGAGCCTGACCCAAGCTATGGTATTTTTAATAGCTTAATATGCATGTGAAACTTGGACAGTGAATAAGAAAGACCATAGAAGAACTGATGTATTTGAGTTATGGTGTTGGAAAAGAAAATTAAAAGTACCATGGAATTGTAGAACAAACAAATCTGTGTTGGAAGCAGTACAACCAGAATGCTTCTTGGAAGCCAGGATGGCAAGACTTTGTCTTTCATAGTTAGGACATGTTGTCAGGAGGTAAGAGTACCTGGAGAAGGATATCACACTAGTGTTGTTGTTAAATACTGTGGAGTTGGTTCCAACTCATAGTGACCTTGCATAGGGTTTCCGAGGCTGCAAATCTTTATGGGAGCAGAAAGCCTCAGATTTCTCTTGCGGAACAGTTAGCAGTTTTGAACTTCTAACCTTGAGGTTAGCAGTCTGATTCGTAACCACTATGCTGCCAGAGGTCAGTCAAAAGAATACCCCCAGTGTGATGGATTGGCACAGTGGCAGCAGCAATGGGCTCAAGTTTAACAGCGATTGTGAGAATGGCACGGAACCAGCAGTGTTTTGTTCTGTTGTGTAAAATGTCACTATGAGTGGGAATCAACTCAACAGCACATAACAACACCAACAATAACAATCATGAAATTGCAGTAAAATAAACTTCCCAGAAAGAAATGCAGTATAATAGGAACCATTAATATACTTTTGAAGGTATGCAATTTGTCTGGCATAACATAAAGATAGTATTTAGGAGGAACATAGAGATGACATTTAGGAAAGAAATAGGAATTATTAGAATATTTTTCAGAATATGGAGGTAACTGCCCTAACATAGAGATGGTGTTTCAGAAGAAAGCTCCTTTAATATATAGAACAGTAGTTGAAATGTCAGTTATATTATTATTTCTATGACATTCTGATTCTAATTTTTAAATATGTATTTGCCATAAAGTTATCTTCATAAGTAGCTTGCTTGGATATAGCAGGGTCCAGATATTTCTCTAGCAACTAAATGGATTTTGCATGTTTTAAAACTCCATCACTCCATCTAATGAGTGTAATCAGTGCACTTTTATGAGAAGTTGACAAATATAGCAGAAAATCAGAAAACTTACTCAAAACAAACTGCAAGCACATTAAAGATTTTTAGTTTGTTCATTTGTTTTTGTAATTATAGACAGTGGCATATTCTCACACTAGTTTTGTTTTCATGTAACCTTTATATATTAATTATAGATCACACCTCATCATGTGGACACATCACCAGAAAGGCAGAATTTCTATTTTGGGATGTGTAACATGTTCCAGAACAACTTGTCATGGTCCCAAACTTGTAAGTGAAATCTTGTGAATGTAATAATATATAGGGGTTTTCTGGGGTACTAAAATATCTCCACTTCACCTTTTTTGCTGCTAGCCTGAAATATTACTGAGACATACAATGAATCTATCAGTAAAACTAAAGTTTGTGAATTGCTCACAAAACAGATAAATTTTGTCCCGGGTGGTAAAAATGCACATCACTGAATCTTCTGAATCAAGATGCCACTGACTATATGCCATGTCTGTGAAGTCATCTCCCAGATTCCTGTTTTTGCACAAGACCTAATACTGGTGACTAGTTGAGAAGAAAATGCAATTCAGTTGATAAATAATTGGGGTGTGTGTTAAGAAGAAATAGACAAGGATTTTGGTTGTCCTTACCAGTCATCTGATAATATTAATACATACTTGATAAGTGTGTGCACAGAAAATAGTAAAAAAACAAGCATTTATAAAAATGTATGTCATAACAAAGTACCCATGAACATTAAGAGGAATCTTGAGAAAAGAAGAACAAATAGTCTATGGTGAACATCTTCTTTTTCACCTCTACCTCCAAGGGAAATCAACATGCTCTAGTGGTTTAATGAAAGGAAATGATATGAACCAACCTGAAGAAGGAAAGTGGCTGGAGGAAAAGAATAAACATAAAAAGCAAGAAAAAGTTGAATCTAAAGCTTCTTTATACCTGAGAAAAGCTTAGAAGATTTCCATGTCTGAGAGAGAAAATTGATTAGAGGAATTCCTCAAGTTGTGAGGTCTAGCACTATGTTTATGCAAATCTCAACTGAGGTGACAAGACCAATGGGTAGCCTAAGGAGTGGGGACACTGATTAGGTTCATTAGTACAGTATCCCCATGCATAAATGGCCACAGAATCAGGTGATCAGAATGACCTAGATAAGATGCATACGAAATAATCAAAAAACATACACTATCTCCACTTTACTCCTACACCATAGAAAACCAATATAACCTCCTACCAATGTGATTTAGACCAGAGAATTCTTTCCCACATGTTTTGGACTAATAAAAGTCCCCTTAATATTGTCATATTAATGGGCATAAGGGAAATTCAATAAAAATAGATTGAATTTCCCATATGCACATCAGCATGGGGAAATTCTTTGATTCAGTGTTAAAACCATCATGCGTACTTCACTAATATATTGTTTGCTGTTCTTATTCTTAACGGAACACATTTATCTGCTAGATCCTTCCTGTCTTTACTTTCTTCAGATTTCATAGCTCATCTTAATCAATTACTGGTAAATAGCTTCCTTTTCACTTCTGTTCTTCAATTACACTAGCTTGGCAAAAATCCAATCCTGGCTGAATTCAAGTATTTGTCTTCTTCCAAACCTGCACTCATGTAGCTGAACATCACAGGATAAAAGCACACAATTGAGAAGATTCATTTTATTATGTTTATAATCAACGAACTCAAACAGGCACTCAGTAATTACAGGCTTCCCTATCTTTAATCCTCAATGTTCAATCTTTTCACCCTACCGTCACTTCACTTTCAGCTACTGATCTCTGTCTTAAACAACATTGAAAATAAATAGAAGTACCAGAAAGGAGTTTCCTCATTTTTTCATTACCACCCTCCATACTTTTTGAAAGCACTTTTCATATGATAAACCAGTTCTTTCACCTTTTCAAGGACCCAGATCCAAAAGTTATAGCTTACTTCTCTAGCATTATCAAACTCACTTTCTCTGTCTACAGAGACAATCTACTGTCTCTTATGTTTAAAAATTAAACAAAACAAAAGCCTTCTTTAAAGTCTTATTCCCTGATAACTGCTGACCCCATTTTCTAATATCTTTCTTTGGCAAAGGTCTTTAAACATTACATACACTGTCTCTACTTCTAAAGTTTTCATTCACTCTTCAATCTATTCCACTGAAACTAATAAAATTTCAGATCACCCAAAGAATACATTTTAGTCTTTGTTCTACTCCACTATTCAGTTGCAGTTAACCTTGCTGATTACTTTCTTATGGTAGGAACACATTTTTTTCTTGGCATCAGTAACACTACACACTTAGTATTCTGCCTGTTCCTGCAGCTGTTCCATTTCAATCTCCTTGGGTGGTCCTTCCTCTTCTCTTAACCTCCAACTGTTACAGTCCTTCAGGAGTTAGTCCCAGGCCCTCAAACCAGAAAGCTCAGATGCATTCTTGATTACTTTCTTTCCCTTTGCTCTGACATCTCACTTGTCATCCAATCTTTTCTTGCTGCTGTTGTTGTTAAGTACCATTGTGTCAATTCCAATGCATAGTGGCTCTGTATAGGGTTTCTGAGGAGAAGCTGGTGGGTTTGAACCAATGACCTTGTGGTTAGCAGTCCAGTGCCTATCCTACAGCACCACACTAGGACCCCTATTCCTAGGTCCAGTTAATTCTACCTTAAGAATATATTTTGAATCCATCCATGTCTCTTTATATCTACTGATAATCCTATCTAAACCTTCATCATCTGTCCCTAGAATGATAATATACACTCCTAATTTTATTTTTTAAATTCCCATCTTGGTATGTTGACCCTCCCAAAGGCAATGAATTATTCACAAATAGATACAAAACTCTTAATACAATTCAAACCACATCACATGCTAATTTAAATCTCTGCAGTAGCATTCCACTATACTTATAATAAAATCCTACCTTCTCTGCCCTATTTTGGTACCACAGATTGTCTCCTACTCATCTCTCTCATCTCGTCTATTGTCCTCACAATTCTACTCACCCACACTAGTATCTTTAGTTTCCTTGAACATGTGCAAAGCTCGTTTTTCTTCTTGGATGATCTTCCCTCAGCTCCTTCTCATCCTCAGACCCCAGTGTACACTCCATTTTCTCAAAAAGAAATGTCTAAGCACTCAATCTAATGTTGCTTCCTGCTTTCCCATAGCATCTTATTTTCTACTCATAAACTAATCATAGTGATATATATATATATAATTTTTCCTATTTATTTTTGGCTTTCTTGCCATATTATATTATTCAGGGGATCATGTACTACATCTGCTGTGTACAGCATGCACTAAATACTCAGTACTTAACATAATGTAGGACATAGAGTAAGTGCATAGTAAGAATGTTTAGAACAGATAAATGTCTGATGGGTCATAAATGTGGACTGTAGTTTTACTTAGTTTTATGTGCAGGAAGAAAAATAACACAGAGCATTAGCAAGGAATTGTACATTGAAATGTGTTCTAAAGCCACTGAGATCAGTGACCCACAGTGACCCTGGACAGGGTTTCCAAGGCTATAGGTCTTAATGGGAGCAAGCAGTCTCACATTTCTCCCACAAAGTTGCTGGTGGGTTGGAACTGCTGACCTTACAGTTACCAGTCCACTGCTTCTCCTGCACCATGACCAGAACTCCTTAAATATGTCAATGTTCTTAGATGGTAAGAAAAAAAAAAAATCTATAGAATACTCACAGGGAAAGGACTTGAACAGAAAAAACAAAGTGGATATAGGAGCCTTTGCAAAAGAAAATCAGGTTGATTATAACAAATGCTACCACCATTTGTTTTCTTTCTTTCTTTTTTTCAGAAAAATAAATTTCATTATGGTTTATATGACAGGTTACAGAGCAAGTTAGTTTCCCATTCAACAATTTACACAAAGAGTGTTCTGCAATATTGGTTACAATATCCAAAATGAGTCAGATCCACCCCATTTCCACCTTGGTTTCTCCGTGTTCCTTTACCCAATTTTCCTGCCCCTTTCTGCTTTTCTAACTTTGCTTTGGGCTAAAGGCTACCCTTTTGGTATTCTATAGTAAATTTCTCTGAGGAACAGTTTCTTTCCAGGTGTGATTGCTTACTTTTTGTAGTGAACCTGTCTGTATAGGGTTTCCAAGGAGCAGCTGGTGGGGTTGAGCCACCAACCTTGCAGTTAGCAGTCCAGTGCTTATCTACAGCACCACACCAGACCAGGGCTTACTTTATGTTGTTGGTGGTGTTAAGAGCCATCAGTCGGTTATGACTCATAGTGGTGCTATATAGGGTTTCCAAGACTGTGAATCTTTGTGAAATCCTCATCTTTCTACTGCAAAGCAGCTGGTGGGTTTTAACTTCTGAACTCACAGTTCTCAGACCAATGCTTATCCTACAGAAGCACCATGCTCTATAGGCCTGTTGTTAATGTAGCTGATTGGTGATCTCTAGCAGTGACTTGCATTCCAAGTTAGAAGAATGCCTAAGAGCCAAAGACTTGAGGCACCACTATTGTTTATGTCATGCTAAATTGAAGTTCTCCCTTCCACATGATAGAAACAAAGAGGCATTTGAGCAGAAACTGCCTATGTTCATTCATTTTAGATTAAGTAACATTGGGCCACCATCTGGATATAAACACAATACCATCTCTTCAGCAAAGAAATGAACTTTGATGCATTGTCTCTGTTCCTCTCTTACCTTCTGAGTTTTTATCTATATGAAATCCTACAGGCAGGAAGCGAAGATTTTTTTGTTTTTTTTTCCCCACAAATGTAAGCCTGCAGAATATCAAATAAAAATCCTGCATACACATGTTAACATATAGAACCTCATTGGAACACAAGTTATTGAGCCTTTTTGTTTCTAATAATCCCTATGGCATTGTGCCTGTCATTACCTTCAGGCTATAAGAATTTTATGAGCATAAACCAATAATAATGATATTTCCCTTTTGCTTTTTATCCACACCTCATTGCCTTACACTGATTTGCATAAGCAATTTCTACCCTGATAATTGGAGCCAAACATCTTGTTGTAGGTTACCTTATGGAAAAGAGCAGTTAAATACTAATCAAGAGAAATCTTTCTTTATTCAGTCATATTTTCCATGATGTTAAATTACTTTCAATGGTTGAGCAGCAAGGTGACTTAGTTTCTGACATGGATTTCAGGGTTAGAGTTTATATCAAGCTTCACAATGATCTCTCTTAATAATTTCAGTCCTCTTGTGTTTACTCATAACAACATGAAGATGGTACCACTAGGCCTAAGTCATTAAAACATGATTGTTTTGTTTGAAAAGAAAAAAAGCAATAAATAGTGCTATGTACTAATTGCTTCTTTAAAAGCTATGGAGCCAATCAATGTTATCTGAGGATTACATAATTATAGTTTTACTGTTTTATTATTGGGAAAAAAATATGAAATTAGGGAGATTAAAACAAGTTAAAATGTTCAGGTAATTTTTAATGTTCTATCTAAAAAAAAATCACCACCTGAATTACATAGTTTAAAAGTAATCCTGTGAACAAAGTGATAAAAATGCTTAGATATTATTAAACATCTTAAGGCAATGAGTTCCTGGGCACTGGGGCTCAGGGCCATAGTCTCAGGGGACACTTTGATCAATTGGTAAAACATTTTCCACAAAGACAATCCTCTACAACCTATTTTGGTGAGTAGCGACTGGAATCTTAAAAGCTCATGAGTGGCCATCTTAGGTGCAACTACTGATCTCTTCATGCACAGAAAAAAGAAGAGTAATGAAAATTGAAGCTGCTTGGAATCAACTAGTCCAATGGAGCAATGAAACAGGTCAACATCAGTCATCATGACTCTTAGACCAGAAGAATTATATGCTGCTGCCTTATTACCAGTACCAACTATTCTGAAAGGGATCACATTAGAAGGTCCCAGATAGAGTTGGAGAAAATTTGGAACAAAACTCAAAATTATAAAAACAAAAGGCCAGGGTTACTGGTCAGAAAGGAACCAGAGGAGCACAAAACTAGGACCTTCTACCACCTTTCAGGTCTGGAACAGAATTCACCCTCCTGGCCCAATTTCCAGCCAAGTATTTAGGATAGGTATATAGAGAGGACAACAATACTAGATGGTATTCTCACCATGGAATTGTCAATCATTTAAGATTAAAAGGGCAACATTTACTTAAGGACAAATTTGAGAAGGGATAGTTGTTGTTGCTAAGTGCTGTAGAGTGGATTCTGACTCATAGCGACCCTGCATAGGGTTTTTAAGGAGCAGCTGGTGGGTTTGAACTGTCAACCTTGTGGTTCACAGTCCAGTGTTGATCCTACAGCGCCACACCAGGAATCTGCAAAGGGATGACAAAGAGGGTGAAATGGAAATAGATGTGGAGTAACTGGTGTTGCATGGAGGGGACTACAATCATTGAGAATACAATGTGTATGATTCATTGAATGTAAAACTGATTATATTTTATGGAAAACTTCACTTAATTCAAATCCACCAGCCACTCCATGGAAACCCTGTATAGTGTTGCTATGGGTTGGAACCACTGACCTTTTCATTAGAAGCCCAGTACATGCACAGTTAAACTGAAAGCAATTTAAGTAAATTGCTGCTAATATTCTCCCTACACTTATCATATCCTAGGAAAATGGAAGTGAAGGAAGTAGACTGAAAACCAAGCAGCTTTGGTCATGCAAACCAGAAGTTTAAAATTCTTAAATTAATTAAAAAGCAAAAATTTATTTATAATAATTCCCCTGTCTTTTTTCCCCTCAGAGCTTATTTAA
>NW_006408688.1:1336983-1342648 GCF_000296735.1 Chrysochloris asiatica | reverse complement strand
TATATCAAGAAAACATCTCACACAGTTGTAAGCACAGGAAAGTTCCATGTCCATGGGTTAGTTGTCAGGCTTATGATAACAATCAGAATATTTATCATCAAATATATGAATGAACTCCTGCTGTGTTCAGACTATTGCCCAAATACCTTAGCATCACTCAAAAATATCTTTCATGGACTAGTCCCTCTGTACTCCCTCAATCCCATTTGTTACCTTGTGGACCAACTTTCCATTTTCTGAATATGCCTAATGCATATTTTCTCTTTTCTAGTTCTCTGCACACGCCGTTCTCTTTTTCCTATTTAAATTCAATCCCCTATCCATTCAATGTATTCCCTCCAGGTATTTTTGCTTGCCCACTCATGCTCCTTTCTATTTCTGAGTTATCAGTTTGCTTCCTTGCTTTTCTTATTGTGTTTCTTATATCCTTACCTTGAACCATATCTGAACATTGATGATACTGTGTACTATTATCTGTTTAATCGTCTAACTGCCCCCATAGTCTGTGAATTCCATAAAGTAACTCACACAAAAACTACTGCCATCCAGTCAACTCATGGCAACTCTAGGGAGGGAGTAAAATGTCTCCATCAGTTTCCAACGCTGTACATTTTTATAGAAGCTGACTGCCGTATCTTCTTCCAGCAGAGCAGCTGGTGGGTTCACACCTTCCAACTTTTATAGTAACCACTGCTTTAACCACTGTGCTATCAGTGTCTGATGGCACAGTGGGTTAAGTGTGGGGCTGCTTCCTACAAGGTAGATGGTTCAAACCCATCAGCTGTTATGAGGGATTGATGAGGCTCTCTGTTCCTGTAATTATGCATAGTCTCAGAAACCCTAAGCAGAGTTCTTCTCTGTTACTTAATTTTGCCGGGAATTAGAATCAACTTGATGGCAGTGAATTTGGTTTTAGTTTGTTTCATCAATACAATTTTCTGTTAATAAATGACAATAAAATAAAAATAAACTTACTATGCCCATCATATTCCCCATAAATGTTATATTTAGATAGTGCTATAAAACATAATTCATTTTTAGTGCATATTTGTCAATTATATAATTTACCTTTGATAAATATGCAATTCCATATGATGTCATTAAAAAATTGTTAACTATTGGATGTAAGACTCTTTTTGTTTTACATTCTTTGCTAACAAGTGATATGGTTTATAACGTTCTCGTGTATAAAGGCCAATGGGACTTATAAAGGCAATGGAAGAAGTAAAAATGTGGAGCTGAGGAAGTAAAGCACTATTATCTTTAAGATTTATGCAGAAATAGTTATGGAATACTTACTCTCCTATTAATGAGTCTTTCAGCATGTTAGGACTGAGGATTAACTGCAAGAGTGGTTTATTCCTCAGGATACAGAGCAGCCATTCAAAAAAACCAAAGGTGCATGAAATGCTTTATAGCTGTTTAGCTGCAAGTAATGACAGCAACAAAAAATCTACCCTAGGATGACTATTTAAATGATAACTGTATTCTTTCCTTTATAAGTCGGTATGACAGGGATGCAGCTCCTTTGCTGTGGAATTCTTTTGGTCCCTTATGTTCGAATTCACCCTCACATGTGTGGTTAAATGGGTATAACATGTCTAAGTACAACATACAGACATGATACTGCATAGCAAAGAGACAGAACTTTTCTGTCAACCTCTTTTATAGACTCGAGAGGCCTTTACCTCAAAACCTACAGCAAACATGTCACAATTTTCATCTGTCTGGATTGTTTTATGTTATAAGTTAGATAATATTGTCATCATTGAACAAATCTAGCCTGCAGCTCTAGGAAGTAGTGTTTGGGGCTTACAAAAGGCAGCATCCAGTCTTTGAGTATATGGCTGTGTATAAGAGGGTGAGAAGATGAACAAATCAGAATTTAGTTGATGAGTAAGAAGAGACAGACAACTAGTTCTTTAGCAGACCACTAGCAGTGTCTTCTATAGTGAGACAAGGATCACAAATGTGGCCCTCCATGCACTTGTAAAACAACTCTAATAAATGTTAGGTAAATTTAGTCATTGATTTTTCTGACTATGTGACAAGAAGTTTGAAAGAGAGATTTGAAATATTGATTCTTTTTATCAAGAAGTATTATACCTCATAAGACTCTTGTGGTATGGTGAATAATTGCTATCAAGACTGACTGTGAGGGTTGGAAATGTAAAGGTAGACTTTTTGTAGCAAAAGGAGGGGAGTGATTGACTTTGCAGTCCAAGAGCAGGGATCCCTGTGACCATCAAGGGAGAAGAGCAGAGTGCAGGACCCTACCCAGAGAAACAGTCACACCAGAGATGGGGGCAGAGACGATGATGTGGAGAGAGGGAATGGCTGGGGACTGTAGACCCAGAGAGGGAGAGGGGCTGTGTGCTGACAACTGAGGAGCAGGCTTGCAAGGTATACCCTTTGGCTGTTTGATGATGCATGGAGGGGACTGTAATCATGGCAATGAAACAATATATGATAGGATGGATGTAAAGCTAATATTCTTCTAGGTAAATGATCACATAATTCACAATAAAACATTTTTTTTTAATTATTATATCTCAAAAATATGTAGTGGGTATTTGTCTTTTTTTGCTTTCCAAAATGTAAATACCACTTTTATATGGGGAGAGTAACTTACTATGGAATCCAGCAGGAAAGCAAGAACTCAGCCTCCCACTATTGAAATTGTTAAGTGCCATGGAGTTGGTGCTGACTCGTAGTGATCCTGTATAGGATTTCTTAGGCTTTAAGTTTTGGCAGCAGCAGAAAGCCTCATCTTTCTCTGCCAGAGTGGTGGCAGGGTTGAATGGCAGACCTTGTGGTTTGCAGTACAGTGCTTACATGCTCCCTTCCCATTCTTGATGGCAAATAAGGATAGGAATCCACCCCATCGTCAGAAAGTTGGATGTTTCCTCCCAGGAGTAAGGCTAAGAAGTAGTGATAGTTGAAAAAGTATTCCCTGTAGTGACGACATTGAAGGTTAAGTTGTTGTTGTTGTTATGTGCTGTGGAGTCGGTTCTGACCCATAGCGACCCTGTACAGGGTTTCCAAGGCTGTAAATCTTTACGGGAGCAGAGTGGCCATGATAAGGGAAGCAATTGAGCCTTGTATTCCTGTAGTATGACCTTGATTAGGTTTCTTGATTCTGAGCATCCTTAGTCCAACAGCCTTGTTATCTAGCCTTCCCATTGATACAATGCAACTACTTTACATACTTTCAATATATTTTTCTGGATAATTTCAAAAATTCTTTTTTCCATAGCTTGCAACCCCAAACCCTGACTGATATGTTGTTGCTATTGTTAAGTGCCACACTCGCCTATTATCATTATTAGAGACTAATTAAGTTAAAATAACTTATGATTTTTTGTTAATCTGCAGAAAGAAAAAATAAACTGTCTCTTACTATTTATAAAAAATAAAAACATCAAGACTGAATTAGAAAATCTAATAAAATACCAGATATTTCTTTGTTGTTGTGTAATTGTAGAATAAGCAATAAACCCCAAGCTGCTCCTCAGAAACTCTGTACAGGGTCGCTATGGGTCAGAACTGACGTGATGGCACTTAACAACAACAACAACAACATGGGAGACAAAATAACTAATACATTTTTGCAAAGAGGCAAACAAGAGGGTTGAATTTAACACAGACACACACATGAAGAAACTGTAAAGGAATATAGACAGTGCCAAAAGCTGCACAGACCAAGGTGGACACAGTGTGACAAAAACAAATAATAACAATAATAAGCTGTTTTTTTGTCTTTTAAAAAAGCTTCTAGTGAAGGTGTTCTTGAACTGGGGACCATAAGCTCTGCACTTAAATATTTGTAAGTATGTACATTATTAGGGTGTGATAATCTGAAAAGGATCCATAAGCAACAACAAAAACAGATTAAAGGCTGCTGGATCACAGCACTGTCACCCAAGAGTGGGATAAAATCCATTTGAAGCCTGACCTGTACACTTCAGAGGATATTCTATTCTAACCTTGAGAAATAAAAGCAAGGAGACTAAAACAGTCACATATGACCAAGTAAAACACAAGAAATCTGTACTACAGTTATAGACTATTTTAGTGAATAACTGGAGACCAGTCAGAAATTATAAGATTAAGTAAAAATGAATAGCAAAGCATTGAGAAAGAATGATTTAAAAAACAAAAACAAAAAACTAAGACAAGGCATGGTCACATTTTAATTATACTAGATAAGAATAAAAGAAGAAAGTGGTATACATAATAATTAAATCCTCTATCATAAAATTCTACCACTCATCTGTCAGTTTGTCGCACTGTGGAGTCTTTTGTGTTGCTTTGATGCTGGAAGCTATGCCAACAGGATTTTCAATGCTGGCAGGCAGGGTCACCCATGATAGACAGGTTTCAGCTGAGCTTCCATACTAATACAGACATGGAAGGAGAGGCAGAGTACTTCTGACTGTTTAACCACTGTCACTATTATGAATATCAGTAAACCACTGTCAGATAGTACCACAATATTGAATATTAAAACATGACGAAGAGCATGAGAATATTATTAGATATAGTGCCAGACGATGAGCACCTCAGGTTGAAAGGCACTCAAACTACAACTGGGGAAGAGCTACTGCCTCAAAGTTGAGTTGACTGTGATGGCATGAATGGAGTAAAGCTTTTTTGTATCTTCATGTGCTGATATGGCACAAATTAAATTGAAGATAAACTGCTGCAAACACCCTTTAATAATTGGTACATGGGATGTATTAAGTATGACTCTAGGAAAATTGGACATGAAATGGAATGCATGAACATCAATATCCTAGGCATTAATGAGCTTAAATGTACTAGTATTGGCCATTTTGAATCTGTAGTCACATGATATACTGTGCTGGAAATGTCAAACTGATGAATAATGCCGTCCCATTCAACATCAAGAAGAACATTTTGAGATCTGTCTTGAAGTACAGTGCTGTCTGTAATAGAATAATATCCATATGCCTATAATGAAGACAAGTTAAAACAACTATTATTGAAATTTATACACCAACCACTAAAGCAAGTGATGATGAAATTGAAGAGTTCTACCAACTTCTTCAGTCTGAAATTGATCAAAAAGGCAATCAAGATGTATTGATAATTACTGATGATTAGAATGCAAAGGTTGGAAACAAAGAGGATTAGTAGTTGGAAAATATGACCTTGGTGATAGAAACAATGCTGGAGATCACATGATAAAATTTTGCAAGATCAATGACCTCATTATTATAAATACCATTTCAAACAACATAAAGATGATTGTACACATGAACCTCAACAGATGGGATACACAGAAATTATATATGAAATTGGAAAATCTCCATATCATCAGCCAAAACAAGGTCAGGGGCAGACTGTGGAACATGCCATCCATTGCTCATATGCAAGTGCACGCTGAAGCTGAAAATCAAAACAAGTCCAAGAGAGCCAAAATATGGCCTTCACCAGATCCAACCTAAATTTAGAGGTTATTTCAAGAACAGATTTTAGACATTAGACACTAATGACCGGAAAGCAGAAGAGTTGTGGGATGACATCAAGAACATCATACAGGAAAAAAGCAAAAGGTCGTTAAGAAGACAAGCAAAAAAGAAAAGACCAAAACGGATGCTAGAAAATAATCGGAAACTTGCTCTCCAGAATAGAGATATTA
>NW_006408688.1:1310754-1327528 GCF_000296735.1 Chrysochloris asiatica | reverse complement strand
CAATTCATTTCAAGAGAAGACTGGAGATTCTAAAACCACAAGTAACTGGAGTATGCTTATGTAGTGAGTGAGATATGCCAACACTTCATTTGATTTCCCTAATTTTATTGCTGTAGTTTTCAAGTGCTGTTGAAACAGTTCTGATCCATAGTGGCTCTATATAGGGTTTCCAAGGAGCAGCTGGTGAGCTTGCATGACTGATCTTGCAGTTCAAACCGACTTTGCAGTCCAGCACATGAACCCACAGCATTAGGACTCCGTAATAAATTCTGACAAGATTATTAAAATTGGTTTACAACTGTCTGCTCTGGCTAGAGTAGAACCATATCATCTCAAAACAAATATTAAGAAAGAGAAAGAAGAAAATAAAGGAAAAAGAAGAAAGAAAGAGAAAAATAAAGGAGTCAATATTAAAAATATACATACTTTACTATTACAACCCAAAGAAATACAAATATTTAATTCATAGAGTAAAAGAAATGAATATGTGCGTCAGATTATCTGTTAGCACTTCCCCTCTACTCCCGCTACCTTCTAGACTCTCTTGAGCATTGTATGGGTTAGAAGCCGGGGTATTATATTTCTAAGAATCTCTTCTACATAGACCCAAATTAAAGTTCTGTCACATGAGGAGCATGTATGAGGTATTGGAAGGCACTAAAGAAGGAAGAGCTATCATTACTCAGGTGTACACGTAGGCTAGTGTTAGTGATTTCCAGGTGTTCTGCAAGTAGCTGAGCATAGAGTTGCTATTTTCTGTGATCTCTGAATGTATTGATTTTCTGATGCTTCCCTTGCCTTCACTGCTTTAGCCCTCTCAATCATTTTATATAAAATTCACATTCCCTAGGTTAAATTCCTTTCTGCTTGAAATACTAGAATGGTTTTAGTTTGTTTGTTTTTTTGGTTTTAGTTTCGCTACTGTATTAAATACTAGAAGTTGTCCAAAGAAGCAGACCCTCAAAGATAGTATCTAAGATGATTTTTCTGTGTTCAGTATATTTGAAAAAGGAATATCATTGACATTATATTAAAGTCCTGGTGGGCGTGGTGGTTATGTGCTGTGGAGCTGGTTTGGACTCATACCGATCCTGTACTGGGTTTCTGAGGCTGTAAATCTTTATGGGAGCAGAAAGCCTCATCTTTCTCTTATGGAACAGCTGGTAGTTTTGACCTGCTGACCTTGTGGTTCATAGCCCGATTCATAACCACTACACAACCAGAGCCTCAGGGTCCAAACAATCTCTTCCATTTTAATCTATAATTATCTAAACTGAAGAAGAAGTTTTGGTGAAAAAAGTGATTGTTTCAAGAAGACATTGTGGTGGTAAAAATAAGTTCAAAGTATCTGAGGTGGATTGCCACTTCTGACTAAACTGAAAAAAATTACAAAAAGAAAATTAGTTTTGCACATTTATTCTCAATTTATGGTATAATCAGGGAACAAGACCTATCAGTCATACAACTTTTGTAAGTTTACAATCAATGTAACAAAACCAGATTATGGTTTGAAATTCTAAGTAGCAAAATTATACCTCAAGTTAATTTCATTGCTTCATTAGATTATTTATGTAAATGTCATGCTATTGATTAGGAAAGAATGGGCATTGAGAATTGGAATGGAGACCTTGAAAGTCTAAAATCAATTGAGCTTCTTGGGCATCAAAATTAGTTCTTCTTGTCTGAAAAAGTTACAAAGACCATCAGATGCCATTTCCAGAGTGAGCAAAATCCCAGAGAGTTGCCAGAAAGTCCATATACATTGGATGCAGGCCATATCCCTGAAGAAATTCCCTTTCAATACAGTGGCTACTCAAAATAGATCTCATCACGAAAGTGATTTCATTATACTAGAGCTCAACATGGGGGATGACAGCATCAGTGTATAACTACCAAACTTCAACAAAACTGTCAAACCAGAGAATCATGGTCCGCTTAGTCAAGTTGACACACAATTTAAACCATCACAATCCTCAAGAACAGCCTCCAATTGACCTCATTTCCATCAAATTCATAAGTATCAGTAAATTCCAGTAGAAATCGGGGAAACAAGTAAAAAGTTTGATTGTATAGAACACAGGACATACATTGAAATTCACTAAGAAATTTCAAGACTTTAGATAATATCATCTAAGACAAATGAAGTTTAATCACAAAAACGTGAATTATCAAGAGCACAACATGAAAATGAACAGATAACTGAAAAGCAAAAGAAACTTCTAAATACTGTCAGAAACAAATTTACAGCAAACATTGATCAGATTTGACTAAGGTGAAATATTGTATACATTGAAAGCTATATAATGTTAATCTTTAGATACTTAACTGAAGTGTCAAGAATAAAAATCACACACTCTTGCTCATACATTTATTTACATGTTACCCCTACAAATTCAGCACTATTTCAAGTTAAACAAGTCAAACCCGACTTATCTAATTAGTAAACCACATTAAATAAGCCTTAGATTCAGAGAATATGAAAAATGAATAGAATTTTAGAGATTATCAAGTCCAATTTGCGAATTTTAAACTATGAGACTAGAAGCCAAAAGAGGATTATAGACGTGTAGAAATCACACCAATTATTAGAGAAAATAATAAACATTTTTGTTCCTCTCTATTTAATTTACAGTTTCATGCTCCCTGAAATATGTCTGTTTCTATTTTGGGAAATGGATCATGAAGAACAATATATCGAGAGAATGTTTTAAAAAATAGAAACACCACTATGTTTTAACTAATTTATGAATGGCATATACTCTAACTACAAAAGGAATCAACAGTTGTTGATTCTTTACTTAAATGACTTATCCATTTGTAAACTGCTGACTCTTTGGGGAAAAATTTCCCCATAAATTTTTTGTAAAGCATCAATAATTTCATCTTTCTTCCACCCAAGTCTCAAGTTTCACTTTCAATCAAAGTATCAAAATGGAAACTAATATAATAATGGTTGTTGTTGTTAAGTGACATCCAGTTGGTTCCAATTCATAGCGAGCCAGTACTCATTTTACATATACACAAGGGGGCTTCAAAAAGTTTGTGGGAAAATTGAATTAAAAGATAAAAAATTTTAAAAGGTAAACTTTATTTTTTACCATAAACTCCATCTAAGTTAAGACATTTTTTGTTAGCAATAATACCAGCCATTTAATCCATCCCTAAAGAACTGAGGGTTCTGAGAATTTAACCATATTTGTATAGTCTTTTTTATGTTATTAAACTGAAGAAAAATGTCTACTCTTTAAATATTAAAAAAATATTTTCAATCAAAAAGCAGTCAGAAGGAATTAAATTAGGGCTATAATTAGATGCTTAGGGATTTCTCATGGAAACTCTTGTAAAACTTCTCCTATTTGATGACAGCAATGAGCAGGAGCATCATCACGGTGGACAAGGACTCTCTGGTGAAGATTTCCTGGATATTTTCTGCTAAAGTGTTGGCTAACTCTCAAAAACACTCTTATAATGAGCAAATGTTATCATACTTTACCCCTTCATAAAGTCAGCAAGCAAAATGTCTTGAGCATCCCCCGAAGCTGTTTCCATGACCCCTCCTCTTAACTTGTCCACATTTGCTTTGACTGGACCACTTCCACTTCTTGGTAGCCACTGCTTTGATAGTGTTTTATCTTCAGGATCAACAAGCAAAATGCCTTGACAGTCCCCCAAAGCTGTTTCCATGACCTTTGCTCTTAACTGGTCTACATTTGCTTTTACTGGATCACTTGTACTTCTTGATAGCCTTGCTTTGATTGTGTTTTATCTCCAGGATCATACTTGTAAAGCCATGTTTTATCTCCTGCTAAAATTCCTTTAAGAAATGCTTCAGGATCTTGTTCCCACAGGTGTGTCACCTGTCAAGCAAAAAGCTTGCTCAACTTTAATTTTTAGTAAGAATTGTGTAAATGGAACCAATTGAGATGTCTATGATGTTGACTATTTTTCTCTTGTTAATCATTGTTCTTCTTCAATTAGGGAACAAACAAGATTGTTTTCTTATAGTTGATGTGGATGTTCTGCTGTTATGGGCTTCATCTTCAACATTGTTGAAGATTCTCTCTCAATTATTCTTAGAATGACTTATCCATTTTTAAACTGCTGATTTCTTTGAGGAACAATTTCCCCATAATTTTTTTGTAGAAAATCAATAATTTCATCTTTCTTCCAACCAGGTCTCACCATAAATTTGACGTTTTGATGTTCTTCAATTTTAGCTGAATGCATGTTGCTTTATTCAAACTGATGTCTTACCAATTTTAGTGCCTCAAGCTAGATCCTGTTCAAATCTGTTATGACAAGTTAGTGTGCATTTATTTTGGTACAAAATTTTTATGAAGTCCATGCATAGTTTTTCCATAATTATGCATTTTTCATGAATTATTTTGACTATCCCTTGTATATACCTTCTACTTACAAAAAAGTGAAGTTGCTTATGTTTTTAAAAACTTATGCAAAAATGAGTTACATAAGACAAAATTTAAGAAATAAAAGGGGTCAGACAAAAATGTGTCAATATGTCCAGACCAAATGAATTTGTTATTATTTGAAACAAAATGTCTCTGGGCTTTCAAATAGATGATCTAATAAAATGTATTAGCGAAAGAAACCAAAAGGTTTTTCAAAAATTTTCTAGATTCCTATTGAGGAATACATATGTTGTTATTGTTGTCAAGTGTCACCAAGTTGGTTCTAAATCATAGAAACCTTGTACGGGGTTTCTGAGGTTCAGCTGGTGGATTTGCATCACCAGACTTTTAGTTAGTAGTATAGTGCTTATCCTATAGCATCTTACCAGCACTATGAGTTGGAAATTAAATATTTCATCTCCTGTGGTACATATAAGAAGCCATGACCAGGTTGGCTGCTCAAACTCACCAGCTTCTTCTTGGGAGAAACATTGAGGCTTTTTATTCTCATAAAAATTTTTGTTGTTTTTGTTAAGTGCCACCAAGTTGGTTCCGAGCCATAGTGACCCTGTATAGGGTTTCTGTGGAGCAGCTTCTGAGCTTGAACCACCGATCTTTCAGTTCAAACCGACTTTGCAGTCCAGCACATTAACCCACAGCTCCACGACAGGACTATAAAAAAAAAGATTTACAGCCCACCATGCCCCATGAGGCGCTGTGGGTTAATGCACTGGATTGCAAAGTTGGTTTGAACTGCAAGATTCAAGCTCACCAGTAGCTCCTTGGAAACACTATTACAGGATCGTTATAGGTTGGAACCTACTCAATAGCACTTAACAACAACAACAACAAAGCCCCATAGAGAGTCTCTAAGAGTCAGAATCAACTTGATCACTGTGAGTTTTGGCTTGGGTGGACCACACATGTTATCATCATAGTCCATGGCATATATTTGTCCCATATAATACTGATAACAAATTTAAAACATTCAATGACATATGCATTTCATTAGCGAAAAATATCAATAAAACATTACAAATAAATATAAGTGGTAATGAAAAGGGTGAAAATTTTTTCCCATACAATGTTACTTATTGTTGTTAAGTGCCACAGAGTCATTCTGAGCCTGTATAGAATTTCCACGGTGTGGCTGGTAAATATTATAAAAGGAAGAGAGTGTAGTAGGATCTATGTGTGCATACATTATAAGTTGAATTATAAATCTTCTCTTAAGTGCCATAGTGCCGGTTCTGACTCATAGCAAGCCTGTATGGGCTGTCCATGGTTCTGACTCATAATGACTCATAATGACTCAAAGAGCTACTGGTGAGTTTGGACTGCTGACCTTGGGGTTCAAACCGACCTTGCGGTCCAGTGCTTTACATAATGAGCCATACCAGGACTCGATAAGTTTCATATGAACATATAAACTGACCCAGAAACCTAATATCATATCTTTATTACATGTATTTTCTTTTCTCTTATGTAATTTTATTTGCAAAAAGAGTTATCTTGCTCCCCAAAAGGCTTAAAATAGGTATGGTGGTGGTGGTTGTTTGATACCAAGTTGGTTCCGACTCATAGAGACCCTATCTAGAGTTTCCAAGGCTGCAGATCTTTACAGGAGCAGAAAGCCTCATTTTCCTCCTTTGAATTGACTATTAGATTAAAAATACTGTGGTTAGCAGCCCAGCCCATAATCCACTATGCTACCAAGACTCCTTTATGATAGGTATGATTACATAAAATTACAAAACACATAAAGTAGTAAGACATCATCAGAAATCCATTATTATAACATTTTTCACATGTAGAACATGAAAACTAAGTTGTATATATAACAATAAAAAATTAAAAGTAGAGAAAGAAGAGAAGAGAAGGAAAGAAAGGAGAGAGAGAAAGTTAGTGGGAAGGAAAGGAGCGATCAGTAGGGGAAACATTGTTGTGGTTAAGTGCTTTCAAGTTGATTTTTGACTCATAGTGACACATGTATAGGGGTTCTGAGGAGTAGCTGATGGGTTTGAACTGTCAAACATGCAGTTAGCAGTCCAGTGTTTATCCAGCATACTATTTGTAATTTATGATTGTCTCGACTGTAAATCTAATCTAGTATCTGTTTACAAATAATAAATTTCCATTTGTCAACCTAGGAACAGCCAAATTTATTGTAAAAACAACAGCTTTTCCAGCAGAGGTAAGCCCGAATGGTCAAGATGAGCTATTTCAGCAACTTCTAAAACAATGCTCTCCAGAACCTTTTACGGGAAGCATATTAATATCAAGTCTGTGAGGACTCAGCACCATGGCATGAAGTGTCGGTTCATGAGGTCATGTCCAAAATGTACCCCACACAGCTTCATGCACAAGAGATGATAATTTATCACCCATTCATAGAGATCTACTGTAAACTAATCTAAAGTGCTGATGATACACTAAATCAGTTTGAATGATGAGTATAAATAAAGCTGAAAGTAAAGTACTGAAGGATACAGATTTATCTGACCAATGAGGTATCACAAGTCAAATGAAATGCAATGTTGACACACATAGAGTCCTTCACTTGAAATTTAACCAAATTAAGTTTCAGAGCATAAAGCCACACATTAATATCAGTTTCAAATCAAAGTTTAATATAATGAGAGTCAGGTGAATAGTGTTTCAGATTAAAATGAACAAACTGGTCAGTAAAAAAAGGATGTGTTAAAAATGTATGTATTTTGCATATCAAAGAAAGTACAACAGGATAAAGCAAAATGTTGCAAAACAATAATCCTTCCCAAATATGTAATTATTCAATCTGCTGAGCAAATCTATACACACAGATGAGAAAAAAAGAATAGAAACTGTATTCAGAAAATGATTTCACATCAACTTGCTGCCAGGAAATCAAATTCAATTTGTGTTGCCCTTATGAAAACTTAGATATTTTCTGGAACTGTCATGCTATAACATCAATGGAGAAAACAGAGAAAATGAGGATAAAGAAGGACATTCCTCCAGACAGTTGTTATTCATAGAGGGTAGTCCTTGAGAAAAAAAAGATTTTGCCAACTATGTGATCAGAATGGGGGCTTTCACACCCGGCAAAAGAGGTTCTATAGATTCAGCTATTCTGAAGGTGTCCCCTAATGGAAAGAGCTGATTAAAGTAAAGTCCAACCTCTGCTGAAACAAATCTGTAAAACTACTTTCTAAGGGAAAGTGTTCAAGAAGTTTATATATATTTTTATTATTGTGTTAAGTATATACAGTCTTGTCATAACATCTTTAACTCTCGTTTTGTATTTTACCTTTCTTTATTTGAAATTTTGGGTAAAGATAGAATTATACTACTAAATTATGACCTGATCCCAGATGCAGTTTATTTAAATTTCAAAATGAAAAGCTTACTAAGAACAGATAAGATTGATTGCTCTCTCTTTCTTAGCATAATTGTATTTCAGGTGAACATCAATTTACTTTAAAGGACACTTCTAAGTAGCAGAATGCATCATAAATAATTCATCAATCACAGCTGCTAAGAACATGATTTACTCCAGCAGATTTCAATGGAATAAAAGTTTTATTTTACTGTATTTATGTTTGCTTTAAAAGAGTTTTAAAATCCTCTTTTTCTAAGAATTGGCTCCAAAATTCAATACTTCCTACTCTAAGTATCTATTAGATATAAGTGCTTCTTTTCCTTTTCATTTTACAAAGCACTGTATTTTCTGACTTAAAAAAGGCATTAAAACATTCTTTAAACAAATAAAAGTCTGTATATGTCTACAGTGAAAAAACAAAAACTTAAAAATATGTATATTAAAAATCATGTTACAATTTTTGCTGTAGAATGGGTACTGGATTGCTAACCACAAGGTTGGTGGTTCAGCGTCAACAACTCAGAATTCCTGTATGGGATCGTTATGAGTCAGAATAGATTTGATGGCACTTAATAACAATAACAATATTGATTCACTTTATATAAACTTCTAAATGGAAAATAAGAGAAGAAGGCTTTCTGAAAATCTTGTATGAATTATTTAGGCTCTTACATATTAAAACAATTTCAATTTAAAAATGCAAATTGAACAGACTCTAAATCATATAACATTTGATGTTTGGTCTGTTGATATACTGAGCTTCGTCTCTGTAACTTTCGTTTGTCATGAGGAAAGACGCTGCTTACCTTATGCATCTTAAACTTTTGCATCAAATTCAGCATTCTTATATTAGCAATTCTGGAAACTGTAATATCTTTAAAATATATTGACATGGAAAATTTTAAGATAAAATAAAACATTTTACTTACTTGCAAACCCCTTTGAAATACTGAATGGCCCATAAAATTAGCCAGCATTCTAATTAAAGCAGCACCCTGTAGAAAAAATATATATATTTAAAAAAGACAATAATTTCAACTTAGTAACATGATTCCAAAATATTCTTTTATCAATCAAAATAGTTTGCTTCATCTATTTTATGCTAACAATTACAGTTAAAAAATATGAGATTCATGAAAACATATGCCACTTAAATGTAGCAAATGCATTTTGTTTGATGGTCTAAAAGTTTCATGGATCTAAACCAATGACTGCAGAGTACAACTCTCCTGGACAGAATAATAAACTATAATTCAGGTGAAATAAACATTTTACTGAGCAATATATAAATAACAAAGTAAACAAAAAGCTTGTCCTTTACTTATCAGATCATAAACTACTAAGGAAAGAATATTCACATCAATTAATAATCATAGTATAATAAAATCTTGCAGTAGCATAGACAATTACTGCACACTGGATCAACAAAGAATAGTTTAGTTGTGGGAGTGGATAAAAGAGAGTACTGGTTAAAAGTTCAAACACTCTCACCAAACTTATAGGTTTAAATACTGACCAAACACTTACTCTTCATGTTTCCATGAGAAAATTATTTAATTGCTCTTTTTCACTTTCCTCACTTCAAACATGTATTTAATATTCATCTGTATTTCACATGGTGTCTCAGAAGATTAAATAAGTAGTTTGAACATGGTTTTAAAAGTACTAAGTATTATATGATTTTTAGGGGTCTTGTGGTGGGGCTGTAGGACAAGCACAAGGTTGGCAGTTCAAACTACCCAGCTGCTCTTTGGAAGCCCAATACAGGGTAACTCTAGGTTGGAATCGCTCTGATGTACTTAACAACAAACAACATGAGTTGCACAATGTTTAATCACTCAGCTGCTAACCAAAAGGTCAGTGATTCAGTCACCATCTGCTCAGTAGAAGAAAAGAACTGGGTCTGCTTCAGTGTCTTAATTGTTGCTGTCAAGTCAATCCCAATACATAGTAAATGTATAGAGTAGAATGGAACAACCCATAAAGTTTCCAAAGATGAAATCTTTTTAGAAGCAGACAGCTCCATCTTTCTCCCCTGAAGAGGCAGGTGGGTTCCAATTGCTGACTTTTGGGTAAGCAGTTAAGCAACCAGTTCTCTTATGGGGCAGATCTACTGTGTTCTGCAGGGTTGGTATTAGTCAGAATCAACTGCATGGCAATGAGTGTTAGCTACCAGTACTTTATCAAACTGGCTAATTACTATTTCCTGTCGATTTGTTTTAGAGACTTTATTTAGTCAAATATGCTGTGTTGTTGTTAAGAGCCATTGAGTCAGTTCAGACTCATAGAGACTCTGTATAGGGTTTCCGAAGAGCAGTTGGTCACTTTGAATTGCCAACTTTGTGGTTCACATTCCAGTGCTGATCCCACTGTACCACCCAAGGGGTCCTAGTCAAATATATCCACATAACAAATTAAAAAAATGGTGATCAATAAAAATATTTTGAGGAATAGAAGAAATGCAAATGTGCATCGTGATTGATTCTTTCACCATAAATGTTCAATCTATATGAGGAGCAAATAAAACAATACGAAAAAGAATGTACTATGTGGATTGGAGAAAGCCTCGTTAACAACTTGTAATATACAATGACACAACCCTGCTTGACAGAAACAAAGAGGACTTGAAGAACTTGCTGATGAAGTTCAAAAAATATATTCTTCAGGCTGTAAAGAAAACAAAAATCCTCATATCTAGAACAATAAATAACATCTCGATAAACAGAGAAAAGATTGAAGTGGTTAAAGATTTCGTTTTACTTGGATCCACGATCAACACTCATGGAAGCAGTAGTCAATAGATCAAGTAAAGTACTGCATTAAGAAAATCTTTGGCAAAAGGTCTCTTGAAAGTTTTAAAGAGCAAAGATATCACCGTGAGGATTAATTTATACCAGGACCCATATCATGGTGTTTTCAGTTGTCTCATATTCATGCTCAAGCTGTACAATGAGCAAAGAAGACCAGAGAAGAATAGAAGGATTTGAATTATAGCATTTAAATTGCCTGAGCAAAAAATATATTTAAAGTAGATATGTGTCCATCAATTTTCATTGCAAAATTATTAACAATATGAAAATGATGGAAACAATGCAAGTGGCTATTAATAGGTGAATGTACAAATAAAATGTGAATTATGCATACAATGAGGTATTATTCATTCATAAAGAGAAGTAGCACTCTGATGCATGCTATGATCTAGATTAGCCTTTAAAACATTATCCTGAATGAAGTAAACCAGACACAAAAACAAATACATACATAATACCACTGATTTAGTCTGTGTTCTCTAGAGAAGTAAAAGCAGTGAAACTTTCATATAAATACATATAAGCTGCCTAGGAAATCCTACGGGGCAGTTCTACTTTGTGCTACAGGATTGCTAAGAGTCAGAATCTACTGGGATTGCACATAACAACACAATAGTGTTTGCTATCAGTACTTTATTAAACTGGATACATATATACATGTGTATGTATATGTATAACGTTAAATGTCATTGAATCGGTTTTGACCCATAGTGACCCTGCATAGGGTTTCCAAACAGCATCTACCGAGCTTGGCTCACCAACCTTGCAGTTCAAACCAAGTTTGCAGTCCAGTTTGACCCACAGCGCCACACTAGGACTCATATATACAAGTTTAACTTTAGGTGCTACCAAGTTGGCTCCAAATCATAGTGACCCTTTGCACAACAGAACAAAACACTATCCAGTTCTGCAACATCCTCACAATTGTTGTTACTCTTGAGCCTATTACTTCTGTCACTGTGTCAATCCATCTATATTCATATGTATACACATATATATGGAGAACACAGTGGATCTAGAGGTTAAGCACTGGACTGTGAATCACAAGGTTGGAAGTTCAAGCCCACCAGTCACTCCACAGGAGAAAAATGAGGATTTTTACTCATGCAATGATTTATAGCCTTGGAAACTATATATATTTAGACTCCTTGTGTGGTGCTGTAGGATCAGCACTGGATTGTGAACCATAAGGTTGGCAGTTCAAACCTGCCAGTTGCTCCTCAGAAACCCTATACAGAGTTGCTATGAGTTGGAAATGACTCAGCACTAAAAACAGACATATTATATGTGTGTGTATTATATATCTATATCTACATCCATATGGAGGAAAAAATATACATATACATATACACACACACAGATTTATATCAAGGAAATGGCTCACACAGTTGTAGATATGGGCAAGTTTTAAGTCTGTGAGTTAGGTGAAGACTTCTGACTTGCATAGTTGCATGAGTTAATGAACTCAAGATCAGTAGGTTGTATGGCAAGCTCCTAGCTGCAGAGATGAATGAATCCAAGGTCGGCAGATAAAATTGTAGGCAACTGATAAAACCCAGGTTTGGTAGAAAATACATCAGACAACTGGCTCAAGCCCAAGAACTGGAGGTAAGATGAATAGCCAGATGCAGAATTCAGACCCAGCCCAAAGCAGAACAAGTTTTTCCCAAATGTCCAATATACTGTAAGATGGCCACACCCCTAAGGAAACTTCCTTTCAGTTGATTGACACTTATAGCAGATCTCATCACTGGGAATTATTACATCTTCTGCTCCTATAAAGATTTACAGCCTCAGAAACCCTGCACAGGATCGCTATGAGTCGGAACCAACTCCACGGCACATAACAACAACTGTGAAACCCCTAAGAATCCTGGCCCAGTTAAGTTGACATGCAACCTTAACTGTAAGAGTCTACCCTAGTCAACTTGACACCTGCATAAATCTTGTTAAACCATATATATAATATTCAAATAAAAACAATTATAAAGTCATACTTGTGCATAATTATGACACAACTAATGTATGCAACAGAAACTGCATTTAATCCTATTTATATCTTTTATTTCAAAATAAACAAAACAAAAATATTTGATGCACACATACAATGAAAATGTACTCATAACAATTACAGTCCTCGTTTCTACAACTGGTCATTGTAGCTGATATTTAGCACGACCTTCTTCCCTGGCCCATTCCTTTTGCTCTCAGCTGGTTATGGGTCTTGCCTGGTGGGGTGACCCAAACCTCCATTCCTGGAGGATTTGGACCATTAGTAGTCATGTTGGAGTTGTGTTGCAGTAGTTTAATCATTGACTTTATCACAGGACATAGTAGTACTAAGAGGCATTCTAAGGCATTTCCGTGATTCCCCACAAAGTCTTCTTTATCTCCATTATGCAATCACTCTAATATCCCTTAATCTGGATAAGTTACACCACCAAATACAGTAACTCCTTCTTTGTCTGTTTATTTAGAGGCATGAGGGGCCCAGGGACCAGGGGACATGCTTAATTTCTAGTTGAATGGAATAAGGGTGGTGTCTCTAGGTGAGAGTATTCATTCCTTTGGAACTAAAACGTACAGACCTGAAGAGCATAGGGTTTCTGGAGCAGGAAACAAATAATTTCAGTGTAGCTCATTAGGAATAATAGTGAGTGGTACCACTCTGATTTCCACCCCTGAGTTCCTGAACAAATGAATACTAGATACTGAAAAAGCAATGCTATATATTGGATCCTACTTTAAAGCATATACAGCCTCTTAATGCACTGGACTGCAAGGTCAGTTTGAATCACAAATCCAGTGGTTAGAACCCACTTTCCACTCCTCAGATATCCTATACTGGGACATAATAAGTAGGAACCAATTCAAAAGCACTTAACAACAACAACAACAAAGAACACTACCACAACCCTGCAAGGTATTACCAACTGGCTGGCACTATAATTGTATCTTTTGAAGGTCATTCATTGTTACATCAAGCTATCTACTTTAGGATGACGAGGAACATGGTTATTATAAATTGCCATTGAGTAGGTTCTGACCCTTAGTGACCCTGTATAGGGTTTCCAAGGAGTGGCTGGTGAGCTTGAACCACCGACTTTGTGGTTAGAACCGACTATGCAGTCCAGCACATTAACCCACAGTTCCACACCAGGACTCCTAGGAACACGGTAAGATCAGAGAATTCCATGAGCATGGGCATACTGTCACACTTCCTTTGCTGTGAAGTGAGTCCCTAGATATGAGGAGGTGCTTGCTGTGTGGGATAACATGACAGTTGAATACTGCATCCTGTAAATATACACATGGTAGTTTGGGAAGAAACAGTGCACGCATGGAAAACAGATTACTAACCAAAATAAGTTTCTATTCCAGTACGACCAAAACATTGCCCTTTCCATCGTAATCAGCCTGCCATTGGTAGTTGGCTGGACTCCCAAGAAATGGTCCCATGTCATAGAATTTAATGTTGATTTCCATTGCTGGTAAATTGGACATCAATTTTCCAATCATGTTCCTTCTAAGTCCCTGACCATTCAGCCCACAGCCTATATATATGGATACAGTTGTACATTTGGTCATTCTTTCTCTCAAGCAAAATAAACAACCAGATGCACTGTTCAATAGTTCTATCCAATGGGAGGAATTCCCTTTACCATTGTCCTTCGGAGAAGTCCCAGAAAGAGGCTGTAGTTCCATTGTTGCCCACTTTTGAGTGGTGTTTGCTTATCATGCAGATCCATTTGGAAACCAAGTATAAGTTTTCTCTTCCTCAGTAAACAGATCATAAGGCACTCCCCATGAGGTGTATAATGGGAGAGGAAAGTTAATATGATAAAAGTGGAGATCATGGGCATTTGGGCAAATTTCTCATATAACTTCCTGTACTTTTAGATTCTGCTTCAACCTTGTCTCATACATACCACTTCCATTTAATGATGGCATGCTGCTGTACATTTCTAAATTTATGATGCTGGGTCATACAATAATTCATGATAGGTAGCTCAGGTCATATGGTGACTTGGTGGTCCATGGTTAGGCATTCAGTGTCTACTAGTTACAAACAGAAAACTGCTTCTTAAAAGGAAAGAAGTGATCTGCAGAAGACTGAAGAACTTTTCTAAAAGTCCTAAGGGTCTACACTGTGATTAATCAATCAGGGACTTCCAATAACTCCAAACTGCATCTCTATCTTCCACTGACACTTCCAGCACCATTGGATCAGCTAGATCAGCAGGCCAAAGTGGCAGAGAGGCTTGCACATCAGCCTGAACCTGTTGTAGAGCTTTCCTTTGTTCTGGGTCCCGCACAAAACTTCAGTTTTTCGAGTTACTTGGTAAACAGGCTAGAGTAGCACACTACATGATGGATGTGTTTCCTCCAAAATCCAAAGAGGAGTTTTACATGTAGAGAGGCTAGATGCAATCTACCCTTCACTTTAGTAGGACTAGCTCTACATGTCCATACTATGGAAACCCTTAAATGTAACTGAGGTAGAAGGTGTCCGGATTTTTCTTATTTTAATTCCCTTCCTTAAGCACTTGACCACAAGGTCAGTGGTTCAAACATACAAGCCACTCCTCAGAAACCCTATACAGGGTCACAATAAGTTGGAACCACCTCGAGGGCACTTAACAGCAGCAACAGCCTGCAAATGTTTTAAGAATAAGTCCAAAGTCATTGATACTTCTTCCTTACCAGGTCCAATCAGCATAATTTCATCAATGTAATGATGTCTCGTGTTAGGGACAGGTGATCAAGTCCCTTCAGATTACATTATTATATAATGCTGGAAAGTTGGTACACCTCTGAGATAGGATTGTGAATGTGTACTGTTGGCCTTGCTTCTGGCAATACTTCAAAACATGAATTGAGCAAAAGACATTGATCAGATAAATGACTAAATATTAGGTATCAGATGTATTAATTTCCTCAAGCAATGAACCCACATCTGCATTGATAGCTGAAATTGGGGTCACCATCTGGTTAAGTTTGTGATAATCCACTGTCATGATCCAAGATCTATCTGTTTTTGGTACAGGTCACATTGTTGTTGTTGTTAGGTGCCATCGAGTCGGTACAAATTCATAGCGACCCTATGCACAACAGAATAAAACACTGTGGGTCCTGGTCCAACCTCTAAATCACTGCTTTGCCTGAGCCCAGCAATGCTGCCACTGTGCCAATCCTCCTCATTGGGAGTCTTTCTCTTTTTCTCTGACTCGCCACTTTACCAAACATGATATCCTTCTCCAGAGACTGGTCCCTCCTGATAATATGTCTAAAATATGAGAGACAACGTTTGGCCATCCTGGCTCCCAAGAAGCACTCTGGTTGTACTTCTTCCATCACAGCTGTGTTTGTTCTTTTGGCAGCCCATAGTACTTTTAATATTCTTCTCCAACACCACAACACAAATGTATCAATTCTTCTATGGTCTTCATTTTTCACTGTCCAACTTTTGCATGCATATGAGGTTATTGGAAATACTATGACTTGGGTCAGTCACACCTTGGTCCTCAAATTGACATCTTTGCTCTTCAACACTTTAAAGAGGTCTTGGCGCAGCATATTTACCTAAAGCAATATGCATTTGGTTTCTTGACTGCTGCTTCCATGAGTTTTAGTGGTTGATCCAAGCAAAATGAAGTCATGGGCAACTTCATTCTTTTCTTCATGTATGTGGATGTTGTTTATAGGTCCAGTGGTGAGGGTTTTTGTTTTCTTTACATTGAGATGCAAACTAAACTGAAGGCCATAATCTTTGATCTTCATCAGTATGTATTTTAAGTCCTCTTCACTTTCAGCAAGCATGGTTATATCAATGAGTCTTCTTCCATTCCTGATTCTGCATTTTTCTTCATATAATCCACCTTCTCATATAATTTTCTCATCATACAGGTTGAATAAGTATGGTGAAATAATACATCACTGGTGCAAGATTTCCTAATTTTAAAGTATTCAGTGTTCCCTTGTTGTTATATACAAACAACTGCCTCTAGGTCTATGTACAGATTCCTCGTGAGCACACTTAAGTGTTCCAGAATACTCAGATTTCACAATGTTTTCAAAAGCTTGTCAGAATCCACCCAATTGAAAGCCTTTACAATGTCAATAAAGCACAAGTAAACATCTTTCTGGTATGGTCTTCTTTCAGCCAAGATCCACCTGACGTCAGCAATGATATT
>NW_006408688.1:1303009-1309959 GCF_000296735.1 Chrysochloris asiatica | reverse complement strand
TCTTCATCAGTTGGCCAGGTAGTTGTCTTACACATTTCTTGGCATAGATGAGTGAGTGCCTCACTTTCTGTTGAAAGGTTCCAATTTGTATTCCATCATTTCCCAATGCTTTCAATGTACCTTGGATTTTTCCTTAAGGATCATTGGCTCTTGATCATACACTACCCTTTGAACAGGTTGAACATCGACCATTTCTTTTTGATAAAGTGAGTCTGTGTATTCCTTCCATCTTCTTTTGATGCTTAGAGCATTATTCAATAAATTTGCCCATGTTATCGTTATTGCTGTTAAGTGCTGTCAATTCTCATAGTGACCTTGTATAGGATTTCTGAGGAGCAACTGGTGAATTTGAACCACCAACCTTGCAGTTCAAACTGTCTGCAGTCCAGCACATTAACCCATAGCCCACACCAGGACTCCAATTTGTCCATAAAATCCTTCAGTACCACAAGTTGAAGTTTGAATTTTTTTTCTTCATTTCCCTCACATTTAGAAATGCTGAGCCTATTTTTCCCTTTTGGTTTTTTAACTTCAGGTCTTTACACATTTTGTTATTATATTTGACTTTATCTTCTCCAACTGACCTTTGAAATTTCTGTTCAGCTCCTGTACCACCTCATTTCTTCCATTTACTTTAGCATCTCTATGATGGAGAGCAAGTTTCATAGTCTCTTCTGACATCCATTTTGTCTTTTCCTTCTTTGTTGTCTTCTTAATAACCTTGTGCATCCTTCCTGTGTGATGTTCTTGATGCCATCCCACGTCTTTTCTGGTCTTTATTCTTTAGTGTCTAATGCATCAAATCTGTTCTTTAGATTGTCTCTGCATTCAGATGGGATATATTCAAGGTCCTATTTTGGGTCTCATGGACTTGTAATTTTCTTCATCCTCACCCTGAATTTGCATATAAAACATGTCCACTGTAGGTGACCCTGCTGGCATTTAAAATACCTGTGGCATAGATTCAAGAACCACAGCAACATACAAGTCACCACAGTATGGCAACTGACAGAATAGTGGTGAACACACCATATAGGCAAGTTAAATGGGGATATAGTGGGCTTTTGGTATGGCACTGTGGACTAATGTGCTGGACTGCAAAGTTGTTTGAACTACAAGGTCGGTGGTTCAAGCTCACCAGACGTTCCTTGGAAACCCTCCATAGGGTCACTATGGGTCAGAACCAACTTGATGGCCCTTAACAACAACAATAACATAGTGGGATAGTGGGTATCATCACCCTTCTATCTTTCAAAACTTTTGTTGTGACACTAATTAAGAATGTGTTATTTCATTAAGTTTACTATTTTCTCAGGTAGAAACTGTTCTAATGGCATCCACATGGCTTTTCCTACCATAATATCGCTGATTCCATAAGTCAGGGATCAACAGCAGTGGGGTTTCTTCCAGTTGCTGAGTATGTCTATCCTGACAATGCATTCTGGAACTGGGGAAATCACTACAGGATGAGTCTGGAGACTCCCTGGACCCACTGTGAAACAGATCTTAGTTAAGACTCCATTAATAACTTGATCTCCATATACCCCTACTCTGAAGGCCACAATGATGTCTGGGGTCTCCTAAAATTAGTGTCAATTCAGAACCACTGTCCAGTAATCCCAGAAAAGTTTGATTATTTCCTTTTCCCCAATGAAAAGTAACTTCTGTGAGAGGTCTCCGAATCCTTTAATAAAGATAAGGAGAAAGACTAACAGCCGACTTTTTTGGTGGTATAATGGATTCCTTCCTCAAAGGGATCTAGTTTCCCCTTCTTTCAATGGATTGTGGGTAAACTGGCCTAAATCTGAGAATTGATTGAGAGGCTGTAACTTTATATTCTGGCAATTCAAGTTAGACTGCCATTCACATGACCTAAAGTTCTTCAACTTTTACAGATCCAGTAAATATTCAGTAGGTTTCCCATATATTTCACTCCTAGGGACACCTTGACTAAGTAATCAGTGCCTTAACTCCATAGAAATCACACTTTTCTGATTACTACTCTGACTGTTGTCTATTATGGTAATTACACCAACACTGTCTTTTCAAATAAGTGCTGCAAGACTCTATCAATAGTGTCCAATAAATCCTATTGTAATTAGGTGTCTTAATTTAATTAGGGCAGTTCCCACTGTCAAATGTGTTATTGTCAGGTGCCATGGAGTCGGTACCAACTCATAGCGACGTTATGCACAGCAGAACGAAAAATAGCTATCACAGTAATCTTCACGGAAGCTGAGGCTCGCCTCAAAATTTGTTTTTGACTTGCCGGAAAAAGTGTGCCCTCTAGGTACTACATGTATTGGTTTATGGGTATGTCCAGTTAAATCCACTCTAGCATGCTAATTTCCTAACAGATTTACGTTCCTTGCTTTACAGTATACCAAAGTAGATCTGGTATTTCAATTTGATGTATTGTAGACCACTGTGAAATCCATGCTTCAGTGAACAAACCAAATAAACTATTAGATGCTCTCCTAACCTCTCAAGCTGAAACACTGAATGAAGAATTTGTGCTTAATGGGTCCATCTGAATAAATTCAGATTGATAACAATCTTCTGTTCCTTGCACCATTATCCCACAGTCTTAATAGTAATTTCCATATATATGTTACAGGTTTCTGTTTGTGCATATTAGCAAAATCCAAGCACTCTTCTGGAGTGCAGCATACTTCTTCCTGGGTCACAATTTGCACATTATCTTCTGGGAGTTGCTGGGAATTATAGGCCTAAAAGTAATAACTGGAGATGTGTTTCCTGGGAAAACTTAGCAATGCCTTGGAAAACATCTGCCTCAGAGGATGCCCCAGAAAATGCCCCAGGAACAATCTCAGCAGTCACAGCTGGGTCATCTCATCAAGTATGGGCAGGTGGGCTAAAGATTTTACTGGATAAAGATAAGCAAACAAAAATACAGTTATCTCTTTAGATGGGAAGGATACTGCTTTTGGCAATAGTGATTCAAAAGAATTCAGGGACCAAATGTCCCAAGAGTCCTGATTATCTGCCAGTATGACACCATCGCAAGTTTTAGGATCCCCCTTTCCCACCAATCCCTCAGACACCAATCCCTCAAATGCCCTCAGACACCATGCTAAATTGGAAATTTAATTGGCATTGTAATTCAGTCACTCTCACAATAAGACTTTGTGTTTGGATTTTGGTAACATCAGTTGTTACTTTCAGGACACAAATGGATACTTTGAGGTTTTTAAGGTATTGCTTGAGCTGTTAACTGGAAAACTCTGAACTCATTTCTTTTCTTTACCATTTGGGCTATTTTAAGTATGTCCCCCACTTAACTTCTCATCCTGACAATTTCAGAAAATGATCAAACACAGGATCACTGAAATACTTGCTTATAACTAGATTTACATGTGGTAATAGTTTGCATATTAACATTTCTACCTCTGTGTAGTGGTTACGAATCGGGCTACGAACCGCAATGTTAGCAGTTTGAAACTACCAGCTGCTCTGTGGGAGAAAGATGAGGTTTTCTGCTCCAGTAAAGATTTACAGCCTCGGAAACCCTGTTCAGGGTCACTATGGATCAGAACCGACTCGATGGCACTTAGCAGCAACAACAACCATACATTAGTAGCATCTTCTTTATTAATCCACCATTCCTCTGTCAGTTTGCCTTACTGTCGTGGCTTGTTGCTGTGATTCTCAAAACTATACCACCGGTATTTTAAAGACCAGAAGGGTCACTTATGGTGAATAGGTTTCAAATGAATTTCCAGAGTAAGACATACTAGAAAGAAGGAATGAAGGATTACTTCTGAATATTTAGTCACTGAAAACCTTATGAATAGCAGTGGAATACTGATACTTTCAGAACCAGAATATTGAATATTGTAATATGATGAAAAGTACCAGAATATTGTCAGATATGAAGTTCTGGTGTGGTTCTGTGGCTTGATGTGCTAGACTGAAAAGTTGGTTTGAACCATAAGGTCAGCAATTCAAGCTTACCAGCCGCTCACTAGAAATGAGCCCCTCAGGTGGGAAGGTACTCAAAACATGGCTGGAGAAGAGCTGCCTCCCTAAAGTAGAGTTGGTCGTGATGAAGTGAATGCAGTATGGTTTCAGGGCCTTCATTTAATTTGCTGGTGTTGTAAAATTCAAAATGAGATAAAGCAACTGGGAATGTCTAATAATAACTGGAACCTGGAATGTACAAATTATGAATCTAGGAAAATTAAAAGTTGTCAAAAATGAAATGCAACACAAAACCATTGCAATCCTGGGCATCAGTAAGCTGAAATGGCTGGTACTGGCTATTTGGAAATTTATTAACACATAGTTTACTATGATGGAGCTAACAAATTGAAGAGGAACAACACCATATCCAGCAGCAAAAAGAGCATTTCAAGATCTATCTTCAAATACAACGCTGTCTATGACACGAAATTATCCATACACCCACAAGGAATACTCATTAATAAAAACTATTATTGAATTTTATGTACCAAACACTAAAGTCAGTGATGATAAAATTGAAGAATTCTACCAACTTCTTCAGTCTGAAATTGATCAAACAGGCAATCAAGATGTATTGGTCATTACTGGCAATTGGTGTGCAAATGTTGGAAACAAAGAGGAAGGATCAGTCATGGAAAAATATGACCTGCGTGACAGAAACAATGCTGGAGATCGCATGATAGAATTTTGGAAGACCAATCCCATATTCACTGCAAATACCATTTTAAAACAACATGAAAGAAGACTATATACATAGACCTCACCACAGAAATAAAATTGACTACATCTATAGAAAGAGATGGTGGAAAAGCTCCATATCATTAGTCAAAATAAAGCCAGGGGCAAACTGTATACCAAATCATCAATTGCTCATATGCAATTTCAGGCAGAAGCTGAAGAAAATTAAAACAAGTCCACAATACACAAAATATGACCCTGAACATATCCTTCCTGAATTTAGAGATCAGCTCAAGAACAGATTTGATGAACTAGACACTAATGACCAAAGACAAGAAGAGTTGTGCAGTGGCATCATGAACGTCACACATGAAGAAAGCAAAGATCATTAAGAAGAATATAAAGAAGAAAAACACCAAAATGATGTCAGAAGAGACTGAAACTTGTTCTCTAGGATAGAGATACTAATGTAAATGAAAGAAATGAGGAAGCAAAAGAGGGGAATAGAAAATTTCAAAGGGAATCTTGAGAAGACAAAATAAAAAAGGAAATGTGCAAAGATCTGAAGTTAGAAAACCAAAAAGGAAGAACACGCTCAACATTTCTCAAGCTAATGCAACTAAAGAAATGATTCAAGCTTCAACTTGAAATATTGATGGATTCTATGGGCAAAATATTGATTAGTGCAAAACAAAACGCATAAAAAGATGATTACAGGAATACAGAGAGTCACTGTACCAAAAAGAACTGATGAATGTTCAACCATTTCAAGATGTAGAATAGTATCAAGAGCCATTGATTCTGAATGAAGAAGTCCAAAGTTCACTGAAGGCATTGTCAAAGAAAAAAAAAAAAACTCAGTTGAATAAAAATTGAAATATTTCAGCAACCTGATGCAGCACTGGAGGCACTCACTCATTTATGCCAAGAAATTTGGAAGATAGCTACCTGGTCAACTGATTGGAAGAGATCCATATTTATACCCATTCCAAAGAGAGGTGACCCAAAAGAATGCAGAAATCATAAGACAACATCACTAATACCGCATGCAAGTAAAATTCTGTCAAAGATAAATTTAAAATGGCTGAAACAGTATATTTACAAAAAATTTCCAGCAGTTCAGGCAGAATTCAGACAAGGTGGAGTGAGGGATATCTTATATCAGATGTATCTTAGCTGAAAGCAGAGAATACCAGAAAGATGTTACCCTGTACCTAATTGATTATGAAAGGCTTTTGATTATATGGATTGTGACAAGCTATGGACAACATTGTGGAGGATGATTATTCCAGAACACTTAATTGTGCTCATGAGGAACCTGTACATAGACCAAGAGGTAGTGTTTGAATAGAACAAGGGAACATTGAGTGGTTTTTAATTAGGAAATGTATGCTCCAGGACTGTATTTTTCACCATACGTATGTATGCTGAGCACATAATTTGAGAATCTGGGTTATATGAAGAAAAATGTGAGATCAGGTTTGGAGGCAGAGTCATTAACAATCTGTAATGTTCAGATTATACCACCTTGCTTTCTGAACTAGAAGAGGATTTGAAATACTTACAGATGAAGATCAAAGACCACAGCCTTCGGTATAGGTTACACCTCAGTGTAAAGAAAACAAGAATCCTCACCACTGGACCAATAAATAACATACATAAAAGTAGAAAAATGATTCATTTTTTTCAAAGACTTCATTTTACTCAGTACAATTGTCAACACTCATGGTAATAGTGTCAAGAAATGAAATGTCGAATTGTATTAGAGAAATTTGTTGCACAAGATCTCTTTAAAATGTTCTGAACAAAAATGTCAGTTTGAGGACTAAGGTATGCTTGGCCCAAGCTTAGACATTTTCAATAGTTTCACATGGATTTGGAAGTTGGACAATGAATAAAGAAGACGATAGAACAATTGGTTTGTTTGAGTTATGGTGTTGGAGGAGAATATTAAAAGTATCATGGAGTGCCAAAAGAACCAACAAATCTGTGTTGCAAGTAGAGCCAGATTTCTCCTTAGAAGCCAGGATTGTGAGACCATCTCTCATACTTTGGATGTATTATCAGGAGGGATCAGTCCATGGAGAAGGACATCATACTTGGTAAAGTGGGGGTCAGCAAAAAAGAAGACCCCCCCCCCCAAATGAATTGGATTGGCACAGTGGTAATGGCAATGGACCCAAGTATAGCAATGATTGACACATTGGCACAGGAATGGGCAGTGTTTCTTTCTGTTGTGCATAAAGTCGCTATGTGTTGGTACTGATTTGATGGCATCTAAGGAGCTC
>NW_006408688.1:1299168-1302614 GCF_000296735.1 Chrysochloris asiatica | reverse complement strand
AACAACAACAACAACTACCAACAGTCTTTATTAATAGAAGTAGCATTATCTGCCATTAAAAGTAATCAGACATGAAAATGAATTTAGAATATCCATCCTTAATATTTTGTTTCTCTAGAACCAGTCACAGTAGCAAATGTCTTAGTCAGGATTCTCTGGAAAAGCAAAAGCATTGAAGTTTTATATATGCAGACTGGGATAGTTAAGGTTCTGTGTCAACTTAACTGAACCAGGATTCAGTGTTTTGGCAGCTGAGATGTGATTATCCACTTGGTGAAACCTAATGCAGATATAGTTCACTCTATGTTGAGTGACTGTGAGCAGCCAATCAATTGAAAGATGTTTCCTTGTGGGTGCGGCCTTCTCTCAGTATAATGGACACACAGAAAAAGCTTCCTTTCTCTTCCACTGGGGCCTAGGGATTCTACAACTATGAGCCATTTCGTTGATATAAACGTTTCTTTACATATACATTTATATAAGTTTCTCTGGTTTTGCTTCTCTAGAGAACCCAGTTTAGGACACAAACATACATACATATATAAATACATACATAGTTTTTGTTATTGTTAGATGCCATCGAGTTGGTTCCAACTCATAGTCACCCTATAAACAACAGCACAAGTCACTGCCAAGTTCTGCACCATTGTCACAATTGTTACTCTTGAGTTCACTGCTACTTCCACTCTGTCAATCCATCTTTAGGGGTCGTACTCTTGTTTTTTCTTACCCTTGATTAAGCATGATATCCTTCTCTAGTGATTGGTCCCTGCAGATAACACATGCAATATAAATGTCAAAGTACCACCATCCTGGCTTCTAAAGAACACTCTAGCTATACTTCTAACACAGGTTTAATGTTTCTTCTGGCACTCCAGAGTAGATTCAATATTTTTCTCTAAAACCATAACTCAACTACATAAATTGTTTTATGGTCTTCCTTATTCATTGTCTAACTTTGATTTAAGGCTACTGAAAATATCTTGCCTTGGGTCAAGTACAAGTTAGTTAGTCTTCAGTGAACACTTAAAATTCTTACTGATGAAGATCAAAGACCACAGCCTTCAGTATGGTTTGTACATTAATTCAAAGAAAACAAAAATTCTCACCACTGGTCCAATAAGTAACATCATCAGCAATGGATAACAGATTTAAGTTGCCAAAGTCTTCATTTTGCTTGGATCCACTATTAACACTCATGAATTTAACAGTCAATAAATTAAATGACATGTTGCATTAGACTAATGTGTAGCATAAAACCTGTTGAAAGTATCGAAAAGCAAAGGTATGAATTTGAAGACTATGGTGCACCTGACCCAAGCTATATGGTATTTTTAATAGCTTCAGCTGCATCTGAAAGTTGGACATAAGAAAGACCTTAGAAGAATTGATGCATTTGAGTTATGGTGTTTGAGAAGAATATTAAAAGTATCATGCACTGTTAGAAGAACAAATCAATCTCTGCTGGATGAAGTACAGCCAGAATTCTCCTAACAATTCAGGATGGTGAGACTTTATCTGTCATATTTTGGACATATTATCAGGAAGGACCATCACTGGAAAAGCTATCACACTAGGTAAAATGTTAGGTCACCAAAAAAGAGGAAGACCCCTATAAAACAGATTGGCATAGTGGTTGCAACAATGAGTTCACATTTAACGATTGTGAGGATGGCGCAGGACCAGGCAGTGTTTCATTCTGTTGTGCACAAGGACAATAGCTATGTGTTGGAACTGACCTGATGGCACCTAACAACAACAATGGAGCAGTGGGTTGTAAGCAGCAGATGTTTAAATATAATGATGGCTTGGTTCTAGGAAAAAGAAATGTCAGTTTATAGCTGTGTATTTCATTTCTTAATCATTACAAATTCACACCCTCCAATAATTCATTTTATACCAGGTGTCTCTTTGTACAAGGCAAACTTAAGAACCACATTATGCCTGGGACTGTACTGCTGCAGCCAGCCCAGAGATTCAGGATTGCATTTCTATTGTTTGCCATGAGAACTGTTTTACATAGATTTGGGGATTTTATGCTATACAACACCCAGGTCCCATGAATCACCATTAAAGAAATATCTCAGTAAAGCTTCAATTACCACCAAAATTCTCCCTTTTTTTTTTTTTTTTCTTCCAGAAATCAACAAATTATGAGCTGGAATAGTAACAGAATTTTATAATTGTCCTCATATATATTTTTTCATCCAACACCTTCAGCTTTTTTCTGTTTCTTTTCTTCTTCCTCTTTATCTTTTGCACACTGTGTAAATCCATAAAGCATAGCACTTATGATTTATTCTGGGGACCAGGTTAAAATTCCCTTTAGAACCTATCATTTCTGCCTCTTGAATTTCCTTGACAAGCTCTCCTCCTATACATTTCCCAATCTAATCTACCAACCCCAAGGCTGGAAACTGTCAGTTCTGCAACAAGCCTAACCCTTGCTATCTAGGGAGTGAGACTTAAAATCTCAAGCAATCAACTCAAACTTTTCTTCAGAATAGAATCACCCTCTTCAACTGATTTAAGTGTTTCCCTCTAGGTAATGCTGACTTAGTCTCTTGTCAGGCTATAAAAACTATCAATTTAGCATAGTCTTATAACAAAAGAGTCCTTCCTAATCATAAAGCATGTGCCCGTTTTCCTGTCTGAGTTAAGCTGGAGCCCTGTGCTAACAGGAAATAAAACCTAGAAATACCATCAATATTTTAAAAGTTACATAATACCACTCCTCTAATTGGGAGTTAATTAACTTTTTTTGGAAAATATGTCTGAATTACCCGCTTGAGTGTTTAAAGATTTCCTGTATAGTATACTCTCTTCTATATTTAATGATGCCTTTTATTTTGTTTAAACCAACATGTTAAAGATACCTGTTTCATAGCATTTCCTAGCCAGATAGGCTCTCCAACTGTCTCATGCGGTCTATACTAAGCACTTTCAAATACAACAGGATGGCAATGACTATATGAGAAAACTCACATCTCTACACTGTTGTTATCAAATTGGTTTCAACTCATAGGGACCCTGTACAAGGTTAAAATTGCCAACCTTGTGGTTAGCAGTCCAATGCTTATCCCACAGCACCACACCAGGAGGCATAACTATCAACATTTTTAAAAGCACAAAATCCCTTACCATCATATCTAGAAAGCTTTTGTTCACTAAGCAAATAATGTTTAAACAATTGTAATTTATATTTTATTATTATATTATAAAATGATAATTCAAACTTCCTGTTCCAATGTAAGAAAGCAGACATTTAGGAAGCCTTGTTGTTGTTAGGTGCCATCGAGTTGGTACCGACTCAGAGTGACCTTATGCACAGCAGAATGAAACACTGCCTGATCCTGGGCCAACCTCACTACTATTGCCACACTTGAGTCCATCGATGCTGCCACTTGGCCAATCCACCTCACTGGGGGTTTTCCTCTTTTTCTCTG
>NW_006408688.1:1289477-1297987 GCF_000296735.1 Chrysochloris asiatica | reverse complement strand
GAACTGACTCCATAGCACACACCACAACCTATGACTTATTCATTGCAAATACCTTTTTTAAACAAGTCATAGAAAGCAGAGAATACCAGAAACATTGACTATGCAAAGTCTTTGACTGTGAATAGATCACAGCAAACTATGTAAAACATTGTGGAGAATGGATATTCTGGAAAACTTAATTGTGATCATGAAGAACGTCGACACAGAACAAGAGGCAGACATTCAAACAGAACAAGGGGACACGGAATGATCTAAAATCAGGAAAGGTGTGCACCAGGGTTATATTATTTCACCATTCTTATTCAATCTATCTGCTGAGCAAACAATCTGAGAAGATGGATTATATGAAGAAGAACATGGCATCAGGATTGGAGGAAGACTCATTAGAAACCTATGATATGCAGATATTCAGCAACCAGCAACCCTGCTTGCTGAAAGTGATGAGGACTTAAAATACTTAATGATGAAACTAAAAGACCAATTTGTATGCATATCAGGCTTGTAGCCATTAAACCTCTTCAAAAAACATACCTTTCTGCCCCCTCTAAGTGCCTAGTTCAGAGGAAGTATTCCTTTAGGGTGTTAAACAGGTGAGAGAGAAGGAAACATTTTCTGTGTATATAGCAATGACTTTGAATTCTTGAAGGCTTCCTACTCAGCCAACATATATAGTTAATTTCTTCATTGGTATACTTCAGTGGTAAGTAATCATTTCTGAAGAGAAGAAGGTCTTCTAAACTAATTTATTCTTTCACTGCAAAGCCGTTTGGACTGCAAAGTCAGTGGTTCAAGCTCACAAGTCACTCCTCAGAAACCCTGTATAGGGTGACTATGGGTCGGATCTGACTTGACGGCACTTAACAACAACAACAACAAATAGGCTTATAGGGTCAGGTGGTAAGCTTAGTAACCTGTGCAATGTAAATAGGAGTGTCACAAAACCTTGTAGGAAGGATCATGTTGTTGTTAACTGCTGTTGAGTCAGTTCCAACTATAGTGACCCTTTATAGGGTTTCCAAGGAACAGCTAGTGAGCTTGAACTACCAACCTTGCAGTTCAAATGACTTTGCAGCCTGATGCATTAACCCACAGTGCCACACCAAACCAGTATAAGATGAATAACACAGAAATAAACTATTCTGTATGTTTCACAACATAGAGAAGTTATTATTTTTGAAAGTATGAAGGATAGAGAGGATTTAGAGAAGTAGTATTTATGTTGGATCTTGAAGGATGGATGAAGGTTCCATGAGCAAAGACAAAAGAAGACAATTGCTTGGGCATGACAGAAATGGTCTTTGAATAGTCATTCTCATGTGAATGTGGAAAACACAAACAAGGAGCATACTATTGAAGGACAAAGGACATTTGAAGAGATCCTGAAAGATTGTTAGAGCCATTGAGTCAGTTCTGACTCATAGCAATTCTGAATAGGGTTTCCGAAGAGCAGCTGGTGGTTTTGAACCACCAAACTTGAGGTTAGCCATCCAGTACTTAACCTACAGCAACCACATCTTGAAGAGTTAGGTTGGAGAAAGCATGGGTAGTTGTTAGAGAACTTTTGAGTACCAGGCTAAGGAATTTGAGCTTTGTTAGAGGTTCAGGAAGTATTTCAGAAAGGTAGTGACAAAAGGTCAGGATTTATCTATGATACTCTAGAAAGTAAAATAATCAGAAACAAAGGGTAGCAATGAGGATAAAAAGAAATGATAGGTTTAAGAAAAGAAGGTTGATAATACTGAATTTTAAAATCTGAATGATTGTAAATTGACAGTAGCAGTTATCTAAAACTTAGAATAAAGTGCTAATTATTATTACTGCTGTTAGGTTAGAAGGAGTCTGCTCCAACCCATAGAATGACAAAAGAACCTATTCACAAAAGAATGAAACACAGTCCTATCCTATGCCATACTCACAATTGTTGTTTGAACCCATTGCTGCTGTCAGTGTGCTAATCCATCTCACTGAGGGTTGTTCTCTTTTTTGAAGACCCTGTACATTACCATCCTTAATGCCCTTTTCAGAGACTGGTCCCACCTGATAACATGTCCCAAGTACAGGAGACAAATTATTGACATCCTTGCCTCTAAGGAATATTCTGGTTGAATTTCATCCAAGACAAGTTTGTTCTTCTAATCTTCTTCAACACTAACATGCAAATGCATCAATTCTTCTCCTGTCATCTTTATTCATTGTCCAGCTTTCGCATGCATATGAGGTGGTTGAAAATATCATGGCTTGGGTCAGGTGCACAGGGAGTCTTCAAACTGATATATTTTTTTCTCTTTAGTGTTAAAGAGCAAAGTGTTGAAGTGTTAACCCAATGCAAAGTGTCATTTGATTTCTTGACTGCTGCTTCTATGAGCATTGATCGTGGACCTAAGTAAAATGAAATCTACAACAGCTTCAATCTTTTTTCATTTTATCATGATGATTTTATTGGTCCAGTTGTAATGATTTTCATTTTCTTTATACTGAAGTGCAGTCCATAGTGAAGGCTTTGAACTTTATCAACAAGTGCCTTCAAGGTTTTTTTTTGCTTTCAGCAAACAAGTTTTTTTCATTTGCATGTTACAGTTTATTAATATACCTTCATCCAGTCTTGATGCCACATTCTTTATATAGTCCAGATTCTCAGATTACTTGCCCAGTATACATATTGAATAACAATGGTGAAAGAATACAACCCTGATGCACACCATTTATGATTTCAAATCATGAAGTATCCCCTTGTTCTGTTCAAATTACTGCTTCTTGGTCTATACATAGGTCCCTCATGAGCAAAATTATGTGGACTTCTCATTCATTGTAATATTATTCATAGTTTGTTTTGATCCACACAGTCCAGTGTCTTTGCATAGTAAACAAAGCCCAAGCAAATATCTTTCTGGTATTCTCTGCATTCAGCCAAAATCCAGCTTATATCAGCATTGATATCCCTCATTACACATTCTTTTCTGAATCTTACTTGAATTCCTGGCAGCATCTATGACACACTGTTACAACCATTTTTGAATTATCTCCATCAAAATTTTGCTTGCATGTTATATTGATGATATTGCTGAATAATTTCCACATTCTGTGGGATCTCTTTTCTTGGGAATGGGCAAAAACATGGATCTCCTCACATAGACTGGCCAGGTAGCTGTCTTCCAAATTTGTTAGCATTGACTGGTGAGTACCTCCATCACTGTCAGTTTGCTCAAACATTTCAATTGGTATTAGGTCAATTCCTGAAGTCTTACTTTTTACTAATGTCTTCAGTGTTGTATAGACTGTTTCCTTCAGTACCATTGGTTCATGTTCATATGCAACCTCCTGAAATATGAACATTGGCCAGTTCTATTTGGTACTGTGACTCTGTCTAGTTCTTGAATCTTCTTGTGATATTTCCTATGTCATATTTTACAAGTAGAATCATTCAATATTGCAACTTAAGACTTAGATTATTTTCTTTTCTTCAGTACTTTCAGCTTAAGAAGCGCTAAGCATGCTTTTCCCTCAGTTTTCTAACTCCAAGTCTTTGCATATTTCATTATAATATTTTGCTTTTTCTTCTCAAGTTACCATTTGAAGTTTTCTGTTCAGCTCTTTTACTTCATCATTTCTTCTTCTCACTTTAGCTAATTCATATTCAAGAGTAAGTTTTGGAGTCTCTTCTCACATCCAATTAGAATGTTTCCTTCTTCCCTTTTAAATTATCCTTTGGTTTCTTTATGTGTTCTTGAAATCATCACACAACTCCTCTAGTGTTCAGTCATTAGTGATGAATGCAGCAAAGCTGGTCTCTAAATTCAGATGGAAAATATTCAAGTCATATTTTAGTTCTCAAGCACTTGTTTTAATTTTTGTTCTGCTTCAGATTGAATTTAATTATGAGCACTTGATGGTCTGTTCCAGAGTTGGCCTGTGTCTTTGTCTTGAATGATATTATTGTGCTTCTCCATTGTCTCTTCCACAAGTACATTCAATTGGATTCTTCTGTATTCCATCTATGAGGTCTATGTGTATGCTTGCCGTTTATGTTGTTGAAAAAGGGCTTTTGCAACACACAAGTTTTGGTCTTGCAGTATTTTATCATGAGATCTTCAGCATCATTTCTATTAATAATATCATATTTTCAGACTACAGAATCCCCCTCTTTGCTTTCAACTCTTTCATTAATACATATTGCTTGCATGCTGGATCATTTTCAGATTGAAGAAGTTAGTAGAATTGACTCATCACTGGCTTTGGTAATTGGTGTGTAAATAAATAATAGTAGTATGAATTGGTCTTTATTATAGGTGTATAGACATTTTCCTATTACAATCAGCAATCTATATCATGATATACCTTGAATGCTCTTTTTCACAATGAATGTGACACCATTCATTTTGAATTTGTTATTTCTTGCATAGTAAAACATATGACTGCTGTTGTTAAGTTCCCTTGAGTTAGTTCCGACTCATTACCCAGCTCAAAATGGCCAATACCAGTCCATTTCAACTCACTGATGCCTGGGATATCTATCTTTATCTGCTCCATTTTATTTTTGACATTTTCCATTTTTTTCTAGATTCATACTTTGTATATTCCATGTTCTGGTTATTAATGTTTGCAGCTATTTCTGCTCATTTTGAGTTGTTCCACATCAGCAAATGAAGGTCTCCAAAGCTTTGTTTCATCCACATCAGGTGTTTCTCAGTTGTATTTTGAGTGCCTTTCAACCTAAGGGGCTCATCCTCAGACAGTATATCAGGCAATGCTCTTCTGCTATTCATAAGGTTTTCAGAGGCTCCTCCCTCAGAAGTGGACCACATATTCCTTCTGTTCTTAGTCTGATAACTCCACTGAAATCTGTCCACCATGACTGATCCTGCTGCCATTTGAATACCAGTGGCATAGTTTCAGCATCAAGTATCATAAAAGCCATCACAGTATAGAAAACTAACAGATGTGTATGAAAGTGGTTAGCCAGGTGAACAAAATTATATTCATTTGAAACATTTGAGTTTTAAAGAACAGTTAAGGAACATAAGAAATACAAGAAAATGTGAACATATGAATAGGATTGTGACTGAAGACGCAAATGGGATTTGAAATGATTAAAATCGCAAAAGGAAGGGGCTGAGATTGTCGTAAAGGAGAGAGAAAACAGAGTCTTAAAATCTTTCCACAGATTCTGTATTATTTGCACTTCAGTGCTCATAATAGCCACTTAATAGATGAATCGAGTAGCCATATAATTCAAGGGAATCAGTGAAGCAAAACAATTAAGAGCAAAGAACAGCAGATTGTAAAAGAAAGAAATGGGAAGAAGTAGTAGCATCAGAGAAAACATGTTTTAAGATTAAATGTTTCATATTTGAAAGAAAATAATTGCAAAGAAAGCATCATAGTAGGTCACTTTTAAGAAAAATCTTTAAATAAACTCATAGCTATGAAAACAAAATTGAAATAAAAAAGAAAAGAGAAGGAAAGAAACATGTTCAAGTGAGGGTTGTGTTTTCCTTTTTAAGAATATGGTGGAAATGTTTTGAAAAGTTGTAAAAAGATGAAGGTACACGGAGATAGAGACTGGAGATGAGCAGTGTTGTTGGTAAGTATCATTATGTCAGTCTGACTCATAACGACCTATATAGGGTTTCCAAAGAATAACAAGTGGACTTGAACCACCAACTATGCCATTAGCAGTGCAGTGTTTATCTGATAATGCCATACAAAGGGAAATAGCATATCAAGAGATAATCACTGGAGCAAGATTCCAGGAAAACCAGATAAGAATAAGGTCAAGTTTAGTCTTGGAAAAGAATAGGGCAATCTTCCTCTTAGACAGAATGGAAGCATGGAAGGTAAATAAAAATACATGGGGGTGTATATGAAATGCAAATCTCAGAAATCGAGGAAATACATTTGTATGGGCCAGTCTATAAGCTCCAACTTGGAAACTTGATTTTTCTGAGTCACCACTATATACCCTATGGCAAAAACAGTTTCCAGCACATACTAGATTCTCAATAAATACTAACTGGCTGAGTAATAGTATCTCACATCTCAACAATGTGATAAATGTGGTATCAGTTTACACAAGTTAGAAAGAGTAGAAATAACTGGAATTGAAAACACTGGAACTGAAAACACTCCAGTGACAAGTTTGTTGCATTTGTTACATGCTATCCAATTGGTTCTCACTCATAGAACTCCTGTTCAGGGTTTTCAAGGAGCAGTTAGTGGGTTTGAACCACAGACCTTTTGGTTAACAGTCCAGCGCTTATTCTATAGCACCACACCAGGACTCTGACAAGGTAATGGTGGTGGTGGTATGCTGTGGAGTTGGTTCTGACTTATAGCAACCCTGTATAGGCTTTCTGAGGCTGTAAATTCTTATGGGAGCAGAAAGCCTCATCAGCAGAATGGCTAGTAGTTTAGAACTGCTTACCTTGAGGTTGGCAGCCCACTCGTAACTACTAAACTACAAGATAATAGGAAATAAAAAAAAAAAAGATTAAAGTCTAGAAAGCCGTAAATCATAACTGACATTATTAATAAACAATGTATCCAGCATTTACTATTAAGTGCTTTGGTAAGCACTTAACAGGAATCTGGTGGCTGTGGAGAAAAACAACAGTTCAAATTCACCAGCTGTTCCTAAAGTGAAAGATGAGGCTTTCTGCTCCGGTAAAGATTTATAGCCCCAGAAAAGCTATAATTCAGAATCAATTCAGTGGCATTGAATTTTGTTTATTTATTTATTTTTGTACCATATGCCATCTTCACAGTATTATATGAAAAATATTACTACCTTCATTTGCTGTATTATAAAATTGAGGCTTAAAATGTTCACAATTTACCCAAACTGACTTAGGTAGTAATTAATGAATCCAGGATTAGAAAATCACTTGTAAGCAAGTCCAAAATCAGTAATCTTGAGCTTTCTATATTATCTTTTTGTTATTCCAAATCAAAACAGTTACGACTTTCTCCAGGTACTCTAGCATAGAAACAATTAAGAAAACTAAAAGATATTCTGAGCGTCACTTTCTGCTTGGAAACAGTAAGATGTTTGCAGAAAAGTATGAATGAAAATGTAATTCAATGGAGTTGAAATGGTTGACCAGTATGTCCAGGATTAGTGAAGAAATATATCCTATATAAATAGGCTATCAGAATAGGACATGTTAATGGACTAGTAGAAATAATGTTAGTTTAGGAGAGGTTCAGTAAGAATAAAAGGATAACAAGGTAGAATACTATGATGTTTTAATACTTTGATTAGAAGGTACATACACTTCTGAAAATTCACTGCTCATACTTCCCACTATCATCACCACCCTAGCGAAGGCCACAGCTTCTCTTCTGTGGATTGTTCTCAGCCAGTGACTGAACACAACAGAGACTAAAGCAAGTCCATTCCAGGAAGTCAAGTAACGTCTCCAATAGATAACTCTGGCTTGTGGTTGTTAGGTGCCATCGAGTTGGTACCGACTCATAGCAACCCTATGTACAACAGAACGAGAAACACTGCCCGATCCTGGGCCAACCTCACAATAGTTGCCACACTTGAGCCCATTGATGCTCCACTTTGCCAATCCATCTCACTGTGGGTCTTCCTTTTTTTCTCTGACCCTCCACCTTACCATACATGATATCCTTTTCCAGGACTGGTCCATCCTGATAATATGTCCTAAGTAAGAGATACAAAGTTTGGCCATCCTGGCCTCCAAAGAGCATTCTGGCTGTACTTCTTCCAACACAGATCTGTTGGTTCTTTTGGCAGTCCATGGCACTTCCAATATTCTCCTCCAATACCACAACTCAAAAGCATCAATTCTTCTGCAGTCTTCCTTAGTCACTGTTCACCATTTGCATGCATATTAGGTGATTGAAAATACCATGGCTTGGGTCAGGCGCACCTTAGTCCTCAAGTTGAAATCTTTGCTTTTCAGCACTTTAAAAAGGACTTGTGCAACAAATTTGCCTAATGCAACATGTCATTTGATTTCTTCACTGCTGCTTCCATGAGTGTTGTTGGTTGATCTAAGAAGAATGAAGTCTTTGACAACTTCAATCTTTTCTCCATTGATAAGAATGTTGTTTATTGGTCCAGTGGTGAGGACTTCTATTTTCTTTACATTGAGATGTAATCCATACCAAAGGCTGTGCTCTTTGATGTTCATCGGTAAATATTTTAAGTCCTCTTCACTTTCAGCAAGCCAAGTTGTATCATCTGCATATCACAAGTTGTTAATGAGTCTTCCTCCAATCCTGATGCCACATATTTCTTCATATATTAAATATATTAAACTCTGGCTTAAGGACTCCTAAATGGGCTGGTTAGATATTTCTTGCCATTGGACCACAATCTGAACCTCTTTGGAACCAGTGTACTTTCCTTTAGTCTCTTTTGCCTCTCTTCCTTCTGTCACAACCTGTATTGTGAACACAGGGCTCTCCATGCCTTCTCCTTTCTCAAATAAATCTCTTGCACATCAACTAACCCTGATGTGGTGCTGTAGGATAAGCACTCG
>NW_006408688.1:1287428-1288992 GCF_000296735.1 Chrysochloris asiatica | reverse complement strand
GAGTACAATTCAGGATCAAATAGCTTAGTATGCAGCAGTTCTCCAGTCAGGACCACCTCTTGTCTGCCATATGGCAGGCACACCTCACACTTGTCTTCAGCCTCTCAGCCATGTGCTCACTTGACCTCTGCCCCTGCTCAGGCAATTGCTACAAAGTTCTTTTGAAACTTTCAGTCAGCCTGTGAAAGCCCAAAGGGCACATTCTGCATGCAAGTCAGTCTCTTGCCTATAGGTACTCAGCTTTACTCAGTCCATAGGCTTAAATCCTGAAGCTCTTCTGTCTCTCCATGCTACCATCCTCTACTGTCGTCTCTTGCCTTTGCCTTTGTCTCTGCTGTTTCTCTAGGTTAGGATCTCATGTGTCACTCATGTTCTTCCTTCTTGATGGCCCTGAGATCTTCTGTCTCCACTTCTGAGATGGCTCCGTTTAAACAGAACTGAAAAGCAAAACTAACCAATCCCAGCCTTAGCATCCAGTATATTTATTTGCATGGTCCCCTCAAATCACTTGGTGAGAATTAAGAAGACTTTGGATAAAAAAGCCATGTCAAGTAAATTCAAGGTATCGCAACACCAAAACCAAATATATTCCTTTTTACTTGTCTAAAAATATGTTTGCTTTATGGTTTGCTCTCCTCCATGTTAGAAGATGTTAAGGAATAAATAGGACTCCTGGTGTGGTGCTGTTGGTTAATGCGCTGGACTGCAAAGTCCACTTGAATCAGGAAGCTGAAGGTTCAAGTTCACCAGCTGCTCTTCAGAATCCCTGTACAGGTTGCTATGGGTCGGAATCCAAATCTTCGGCACTTAACAACAATAACAACAACAACAACAACAACGAATAAACAAATCATTTTCAGTTTACATGTGGGAAAGACAGGCAATTATCTCCAAAGTTACATAAGCTTAGTAAAAGTATGGAATACTGGGATTGTGCTGCAGGATAATGCACTAGACGGTAAAATAGGCTTGAACTGCAAGTTGGCAGTTTATACCCAACAGCCACACCTTGGAAGGAGGAGCTATGAGTCACAAGTGAAACAACAGCACTTAACAACAACAGTAAAAGTATAGTCGTTGCTGGAACTTTTCTCCGTATCAGTTTCCTTGCACTTAGTTTGAGTTATTTGATTAGTACAGTGACTTAAAAGAGTAAGATTTTGTGTTATCACTGAGTTGCTGAAAGGATCAACTGACTGATTCTAGCAAAAGTACTTTTAGAAACATACATTTTTTTTAAAGTACTGGTATGACGCTGTGGATTAACGGGCTGGACTACAAGGTCAGTTTGAACCACAAAGTTGGAGGTTCAAACTCACCAGCCACTCTTTGGGAAATGTACATAGGGGCTCTATGAGTCAAACTGACTTGATAGCACTTGACAACAACACTAAGCCTAGACATGTGTGAAGATAATCTGAATGTTAACATAGCATGCTTTGTTTTTGTTGTTTTTTGTATATATATTACAGTAGTATAATAGATATATTTAGTTATAGCTATATTTTACCAAGGGATTAAAAAGAAAATGCTAAATATACAGTGCATCAAGCTAGGTAAAGTG
>NW_006408688.1:1282852-1286799 GCF_000296735.1 Chrysochloris asiatica | reverse complement strand
TTTTTTATTTCCTCCCCAAAATTGATCAGAAAATTCATACAGAACAGCATAGAGTCAATACTTAAAATTGTATTATCATACAAATTAATATAAATCCATGATTATAATAAATAAATTAAAAATTTTATAACGATCCCATTGTAATTGGTCAAAGGATATACCCAGAAAATATTTTGAAATTTAAAAGGAGATAACTACATGAAAAGTTAACTAATGGCTAACTGTAGGATAAGCACTAGACTGCCAACAACAAGGTTAGTGATTTTAACTCATCACCCACTGCTCAGAAATTCTACACAGTTTTGTTATGAGTAGGAACAGACTTGAAGGCACTTAACAACAAAATAAAGAAAAATGTACAAATGAAAACAGTTATTTCTCAAACATATGCTAGGAAAAAATGTGAATATTTAATAATTTCAGGTTTTTATGAATAAGTAAGGAAGCAGGCTTTCTCAGTCATTATAATGGGAGAGTGCCCAGGTACAAACAAAATGAGGAGGAGAGGCAACACAGTAAGGTACATTCAAAACTTCATGTATTACTGAATTTAAAAAGTATTAAGTGATTGCTCCTCAGGTACTGTTTTAGAACCTGGGAATTATGCAGGAAACATACTAAATTACCCTTCATGGAGTTTGTATTCTGTACTGCAGAGAAGATAGTAATCAAATAAAACATAATTATTATTCCAAGTAGTAGTTCTTGTTATGAAAAAAAATTAAAAAGGGCTAGGAAATAAGCTCTCAATATTATGTTAAGTAGAAAAGATTGATTTATTGAATTTATATTTGAGCAGATAGATGAATGAAGAAGCCAGCAAGCCATGGTGATAGCTTACAGAAAACCATCCCATGAAGATAGACAGATATAAACAGTCTCTTTGAATTTAGATGCAGATTGGAACTAAAGCCACAAGGAGCAAGTGTAAACGGAAATGGTAAATACACACACACACACACACACACACACACAAAGGCTAAAGAGTGAGTCAGGGACATTTCAACATTTATGAATTGAAAAAAAGGGTCAGAAACCATCAAAGGAAATGCAGGGTGAATGAGCAGTAAAGTTGGTGCCAAAAAACAAAAAAGTTTATCTGAAGAGGAGAATGATAATCACTATAAAATTATAGAATGTGTTTTGAAAGCAAATCAACTAAGATGAAGACTTGTTAGGTGCTGTAGACAATTTAGACTCATATTGACCTTGTATAGGGTTTCTGAGGTTCTAACTCTTTACCTGAAAGAAGCCTCATCTGTCTCACAAGCATCTGGTGGGTTTGAACTGACAACATTGTGTTTTTAACAGTTCAGTGCTTCTCCTACAGTGCCACCAGCTGGGAATTAATTGGAGTTAATTTTTGACATGACAAGAGAAATTTGGTCAAATGGCAAAAATGAAAAACATACCTAGAGTGATTTTAAAACATAGAAGAAAAAGAATTAGAATTGTTTACAGGAGTGCAAGGACAAAATAGTTGGGTTTGAAGGAGATGTAAGTCAAGTGAACATTTAATATTGAAATAATATAGTATGTTTTATGCTGGTAAGAATATTCAAGAAGGAAAGAGAATATGGCTTTGCATCAGCAATATTCTTCAGTGTGCAAGAAAGGATAGGACAGTGCACAGTGGATGGGTTAGCTGAGTTGGAAGCAGGTGTTCTTCACTGTAACAAAGGGAAAGGAAAGCAACAAAAATGGAATGTATTGATTTGGTGTGAAAGAATAATGAAATGTTTATTGTGTCTCTTATTTCAATTAAATAAACAAGTGCGAAAGTTAAAAAAAATGTAAACACTTTACAAGAAGAGAAGACAGTTTGTTTTACTGTCTGGAAGAAAATTAAATTGACTTCTGAAATGTATGTGCATAACTTATAACCCAGCAATTTCACTATCTGGTACATATGTTATTAGTGAAAAATTCCTCACACATGGGAACAAGGACAGTTTCCAGTAGATAAAACTTACAAACAAACTTAGATCCGTGAATAGGTGAATTCATGTATAAATTGTGTTTTATTCTTACTATAAAATATTTTATAGTAGTGGAGATGAAGAACAGAAAACTGAGTATAAAAATATGGTTTTGAAGGAACCCTGGTGTTGCAATGGTTAAGTGTGTAGCTAAGGGGCCAAAAGTTGTGAGTTCAAATCCACTTAGCTGTGTTGTGGGAAAAAGATCTGACAATCTGCTTTTGAAATGGTTCCATCCAAGAAAACCCTGTTCTACTCAGATAGGGTCACTAGGAGTAGGAATTGACTTTAGCAACAATAATAGAATGATTATCTTCAAGAAAAGAGGAAGGGGCATAGCATTACAGAGGGGATTAGGGGCCTTGACTCTAATGATTAATTTTTTTCAAAGAAATCGTTAAGTAACTACAGAGGAGTCTGTTAAGCCAAAATTTGACGAAACTACCCTGGCCTTTCATAGCCTACAAAGTTTTTCACCTCTGACAGGATGCAATCTTAATATTTTCTACTACTGTCCATTGTTGTTGTTGTTGTGAAGTGCCACTGAGTCAGTTCGACCCATAGTGACCCTGTATAGTGTTTCCAAGGAGCAGCTTGGTGAGCTTGAACTGCCGACCTTGAACTTCAAATGGCTTTGCAGTTTGGTGCATTAACCCACAGTGCCACACAAGGGCTCATGGGATCTTTTTCAGTTTTCCTCCTCTGACAGGTTTCCTCCTTACACAGGTTCAACTGTTGCAGGTTTTACTGTGTATCTTTTACAAAATAATAGTATCTTTTAAGTCTGGAATTTTTTATGATGCCTGATATTCTCTGTAAGTCTGAAATACATCTTAAAATTTTAACTTGAAAATAATAACATGTTATTGGGGGGCTTATTGCTAAACTAGAATAGCTGAGATCTGTTTCATTTAATTCAGTCCCCTATGTTTTATCTGAATCTTAGTGGTGGAACATCCACATTTCATGATACAGCTACAAAATATTCCAACAGTGTTCTGTTGTTACAGGGTTTTTTGCTATTGCTTTTACAATTTAAAATCAACTGATCTCACAGAGCAAAAATGGAATCCTGAGTTAAATTGCATTAGCCAGAAATATGGTGTAACCCTGTAAATAATTGTTGTTGTTGTTAAGTGCCATCGACTGGATTCCGACCCACAGTGACCCTGTATAGGGTTTCCAAGGAGTTTGAAGCAGCTGGTGAGTTTGAACCACCGACCTATTAGTTAGCAAATTACAATTCACAACAACGTACAAATATATTAGCAAGCAATGTACACAAACACATACATCATTGTTCATGTTTGTGTTAAATGTCATCAAATTGGTTCTGACTCAGCAACCCTACTGGGTTTACAAGAAGCACTGGTGAGTTTGAACTGCTGACTTGTGGTTCGAACTGACCTTGTGGTCCAGTTCTTTATCCCATATCACTACATAAGGACTCTCACTCTCTCTCTGTATGTATGCATAGATAGATATATTGCTGTTAGGTGCAAGTTGGTTCCTGATTCATAGTGACCCTGTATAGGGTTTTCAAGTCTTTAAATCTTTTTGGGAGCAGAAAGCCTCAACTTTTTCACATGGAGTGACTGGTGGGCTCAAATCATCAACTTTGTAGTTTGAAGCTCAGTGCTTATCATATGGGGCCACCACGATTCCCACATATATAGCTACATCTACACATCTATCTATATAATTATGTCTGAACAAAATGGAAAGCTGGGATAGTGCAGTAACAATGTTGAATAATAAAACTAATTTAATTATCTTAAGGAATTCAACAAATACCATTTCCACCAAAACGTTAAATATTTCTGAATTCTCGATGCATTTTGAAATTAAGCAATAACACTAGACCAATAAACAATATTCTTATCAATGGAGAAATGATTGAAGTTGTTAAGCTCTTCATTCTTCTTGGATAAACTATTAACGTTCATGGAAGCAGCAGTCAAGAAATCA
>NW_006408688.1:1277305-1281365 GCF_000296735.1 Chrysochloris asiatica | reverse complement strand
TCTGATCTCTTGACTGCTGCTTCTGCGAGTGTTGATAGTTGATCCAAGAAGAATGAAGTCCTTGACAACCTCAATCTTTTCTCCGTTGATAAGAATGTTGTTTATTGGTCCAGTGGTGAGGATTTTGGTTTTCCTGACATTGAGATGCAACCCATACCGCATCAGTAAATGTTTCAAGTCCTCTTCACTTTCAGCAAGCAAGGTTTAGTTAAACAATAGTAGCTTTAGCAAAGATGGTTTACAATACAAATAACATATTATGACAAGAATGCAATCTTAGTGTCAGTTTGTTATTTTTTCTGAAAATTAGAGTACAGAACTTAACCTTAAATAGGTACCATTTTTACTGAGTTGCAATTTTTTGAATAAGCTAAACATTTACTTTTTCAACTAGCTATTAATGATATTCAAATATCTTAGAGCTACTCATAAACTGATTTATAAACACAAAATTTGGTTATATTTCAAAATTCATAATTTTATGATTTATTCCTAATTTTTATATTTTATTCTTTAAAATATCACTTTTATGACTTATCTTTTATAGTGTAGTGGTTATGAATCAGGCTGCTAACCTCAGGGTCAGCCGTTCAAAACTACCATCTGTTCCACGGGAGAAAGATGAGGCTTTCTGCTCCCTTAAAGATTTACAGCCTTGAAAACCCTGTACAGGGTCTCTATGAGTCAGAATCAACTCCACGGCACAATGATAAAAACAATAATGATAATTATATAAATGATATGTGCAACATATGTCAGCTCCTTCATGCTTTTGCCTTACTAAGAGAAAGAAAGAAAAAAATAAGAGGTATTTGCTCCTTTCAACACTTGTTTGTCAGTTTGTCATACTGTGATGACTTGTGTGTTGCTGTGATTCTGGAAGCAATGTCACTGGCAGTTTAAATACCAGTGGAGTCAACCACAGTGGACAAGTTTCAGATGGGCTTCCAGATGAAGACAGACTAGGAAGTAGGAGAGACAAACTACTTATGAATAAATAGTCACTGAACCTTATGAATACCAGTGGAACACTGTCAGCCCCAGATTATTGAATATTGTAATATGACGAGGGGCACCAGAATATTGTCAGATATAGTGCCAGAAAATGAGCCCCCTGAATGGAAGGCACTCAAAATGTTACTGGGCAAGAGCTGTCTCATCAAAGTAGAGTTGACCCACCGCGATAAAACAAATGAAATAAAAACCTCAGGGCATTCATTTGCAGATGCAGCAGAACTCAAAATGACAATAAACCACTCAAACCATCCATTAATAATCAGAACATGGAAAGTAAGAAATGTGAATCAAGGAAAAATAGAAATTGTAAAAAATGAAATGGGATGCACAGACATCAATATCCTAGGCATTTGTTGTTATTATGTGCCGTGGAATCGGTTCCGACTCATAATGACCATGTATGTGGTTTCCGAGGCTATAAATCTTTACGGAAGCAGAAAGTATCATCTTTCTCCCGCAGAACAGCTGGTAGTTTTGAACTGCTGACCTAGCACTTCGCAGCCCAATTTGTAGCCACTACGCTATCAGAGCTCCTTATCTTAGGTATTAGTGAGCTGAAATGGACTGATATTGGTAACTTTGGTCCTGACAATCACATAGGTTACTATGCTGGGAATGACAAAGAGGAATGGTGTCGCATTCATCATCAAAAAGAACATATTGAGAGCAGTCATGAAGCATAACACTGTCTGGGATAGCATAATATCATTCTGCCAACAAGGAACACCACTACTCCTCTGTCAGTTTGTCATACTGTGGTGGCTTGTGAGTTGCTGTGATTCTGAAAGCGATGCCACTGGTATTTTAAATACCAGCAGGGTCACCCATGGTGGACAGGTTTCAGATGAGCTCCTAGACAAAGACAGACTAGGAAAAAGGAGTGACCAACTGCTTCTGAATATTTAGTCACTAAAAATCGTATGAATAGCAGAGAACACTGTCTGATATAGGGCCAGAAAATGAGCCCTGCAGGTTGGAAGGCACTCAAAATGTGACTGGAGAAGAGCTGCCTACTCAAAAATAGAGTTGACCATGATAAAACAAATGGAGTAAAGCCTGTGGGAGAAAAGCCCACAGAGAAATGATGCTAGAGAACACATGATAGAATTCTGCAAAATCAATGATTTGTTCATTTCAAATACCTTCTTTTAGACAGCAAAAGAGACAACTATACACATGGGCCTCACCAGATGGAATACATAGAAATCAAATTGACTACATCTGCATAAAGAGAAGATGGGAAAGCTCCATATCATCAATGAAAACAAGGCCAGGGGAACACTGTGGAACAGACCACCAATTAATCATATGCAAATCCAAATTGAAGCTGAAGAAAATAAACACAAATCCATGAGAGCCAAAATATGACCTTGAATAGATCCCACCTGAATTTAGATATCATCTGAAGAACAGATTTGATACATTAAAAACTAAAGACCAAAGACCAGAAGAGTTGTGGGATGACATCAAGAACATCATACATGAAGAAAGCAAAAAGTCATTACGAAGACAAGAAAGAAGGAAAAAGTCAAAATGGATGCCAGAAGAGACTCAGAAACTTGCTCTCCAGTGTAGCAATACTAAAGCAAATGGAAGAAATGAGGAGGTCCAAGAGTTGAACAGAAAATTTCAAAGATCAGCTCGAGAAGATAAAGCCAAATATTACAACAAAGTGTGCAAAGATCTGGAAACAGAAAACCAAGAAGGAAGAACACGCTCAGCATTTCTCAAGCTGGGGGAACCGAAGCGGGGGGGAAAAAATCTCCCTTCCTTTTTTATAAGTTGTCTTTTTGCTAATTTGGTGTTCACTTAACTGCCATAAACCTTTAACTGTTTCTCACAGTTCTGGCAAAGTTGATTGTGACAGTTTGACCTTGATGTTTTTATATTTCTGAGGAAGGTTAGGCTTTTGAAACTCCCTACTCCACCATTTTTGATGATACCATCAGCATTGCATATTCATTTTCAATAAGTAATTTTGAACTATTATATGCCATCAACAGAACATTTAGAATGTACAGTCACCCCAACAAAATAAAATAGAATACCCCTTGCAAACTTATTAACCAAACCAAAAGAAGCGTAGAAATAGCTGAGGTATAGTTGAAGAACTGAGCTAAAAATTTTCAATCTTCTACTAGTATTTCACAAAAAAACTATGCAATTGCTGGTATCTGTCTTGCTGCAAATGAGGATTTTAGCAATAAACTGCCTGAAAAGACATAAATAAATTAATCCAGTAAATTAATAACAATAAAATACATGCCCTTTGACCTCTGAATATCTGGGAATCAAGTGCTTTTTAGGCCATATAGAACATTAGTTGAAATAATGACGTTCTTGAATTTTAAAAAAAATTGTAAGCAAAAATACATTAACTTTTTCTAGAAAGCTGTAGGTCAGATAAACAGTAATAATTTTTAAATAGAGGAGAGTGTTATATAAAGAAAAATGTGGTTGGTAGAACTCCAAGTCTACTGGAAATTATAGAGCAGCCACATAAAAGGGAAAAATAAATGACTGAAACTTTGGTATCTGAAAAGAAGAAAACATTTTTTAACCATGACAACTTCAGTGTTCAGTGTTAATCATCATTAGGATATGTATATTTTCCTTCAAAAAGTAATTTGAAGAAAATTATATTTTCTTTTTGTATTAAATGTAGAACAATATTTGCTACAAATTGCCACAATCTGATTGTAAACTCCAAACTCCATTTTTTCACTTATTCATTCCCCTAGCCACCCAGGCTCCTTAATTCCTTTTTTGTCATAACTGATACATTTCTTTTGAGAAGGAGATGGTGCCTTAAAAATTGCCAACTGCACACACACAAATGTACTCAAACAGGAATAGAAAAACCTAATGTGGTATGTCAAGGTTCTATGTGACTATATACAGAAATGGTAAACAAATATAAGCCTAAATTTCAATAGTTACCCAAGGCATAACAAACAGATTCTTATTTGTTTTTAGCTCATTATTATTGTGAAGTGCTGTTGAGTTGGTTCCAATTCATAGTGACCCTGTATAGGGTTTCCAA
>NW_006408688.1:1273821-1274793 GCF_000296735.1 Chrysochloris asiatica | reverse complement strand
TATTTTTTTCATCTTTGCTGTTATTGTTGGTGTGAGATGATATCTCATTGTTGTTTTGATTTGCATCTCTCTAATGGCTAGTGATTGTGAACATTTCTTCATATGTTTGTTGGCTGGCTGGATCTCTTCCTTGGTGAAGTGTCTGTTCATGTCCTGTGCCCACATTTTAATTGGGTTATTAAAAACAACAAAGCTTTTGTTTAGAGTAGATTTCACACACAAAAAAAAATAATATACATCTAAGAGGCAAAAATATTTTGTCTATATTTTCTTTTGTTTTTTATAAGTTTTTATTATGAATTGAGTGATAGTCTACATGGGAGAGCATCAGGTTTACATTCATCCTATCAAATAGATACCCCACCCCCTCCTGAAGGGTTCTACTATGCATGCGCACAGATCTCCTTGAAATTTAAAGTGACAGTTTCCACGTAAAACCAAATGGCCACCACTTGCCAGGCATTTTGTCGTACTGTGGTGGCTTGTGAGTTGCTGTGATTCTGAAAGCTATGCTACCGGTATTTTAAATAACCAGCAGTGTCACCCATGATGGACAGGTTTCAGATGAGCTTCCAGACAAAGACAGACTAGGAAGAAAGAGTGACGAACTACTTCCGAATCTTTAGTCACTGAAAAACTTATGAATAGCAGGAAAATACTGTCAGGTATAATGCCAGAAAATGAGTTCCTCAGGTTGGAAACCACTCAATATGCGACTGGAGAAGAGCTGCCTCCTCAAAGTAGAGTTGACCATGATAACACAAATGGAGAAAAGCCTCCAGGCCCTTCATTTGTTGATGGGGCACAACTCCAAATGCAGAGAAACAGCTGTAAACATTCATTGAAAATTGGAACATGGAATGTACGAAGTATTAATCTGGGAAAATTGGAAGTTGTCAAAAATGAAATGGAATGCATAAACATTGATATCTTAGGCATTAGTGAGAAGAAATGAACTGGTATTGGCCATTT
>NW_006408688.1:1252947-1273031 GCF_000296735.1 Chrysochloris asiatica | reverse complement strand
CAAAAAGTCATTGAGAAGACAAGAAAGAAGGAAAATGTTAAAATGGATGTCAGAAGAGACACTGAAACTTGCTCTCCAACGTAGAGATGCTAAAGCGAATGGAAGAAATGAAGAGGTCCAAGAGCTGAACAGAAAATTTCAAAGATCAGCTTGAGAAGATAAAGCTTAATATTACAATAAAATGTGCAAAGACCTGGAATCAGAATACCAAAAAGGAAGAACACACTGAGCATTTCTCAAGCTGGGGGAACTGAAGAAAAAATTCAAGCCTTGACTTTTATTATTAAAAGGTTCTCTGGGCAAATTATTGAATGATGCAGAAAGCATCAAGAGAAGATGGGAGGAGTCAGTATACCAAAAGGAAACAGTTAATGTTCAACCGTTTCAAGAGGTAGCATATTATCAACAGCCAGTGATACTTAGGGAGGAAGTCCAAGGTGCACTGAAGGAATTGGCAAAGAACAAGGCATCAGGAATTGATGGAATAAAAATTAAATCTTTCAAAAAAATGAGGCGGCCATGAAACGAGGGATATCATTGCTGATGTCCAATGGGTAAACATCTTTCTGATATTCTCTGCTTTCAGAGAAATCAAAGAATATCAGAAAGATGTTTACCTATGTTTTATTGACTATGCAAAGGCTTTTGATTGTGTGGATCATGACAAGTTATATATTTTAGAAATGAGTCCCTTGTCTGATGTATCATTGTATTTTGTCTATGTTTTCAAAGGGCATTCCACAGAGTCAAAATACTTTTTTTTCAAAAACTTGTGTGTGTGTTCAAGCAAGTCTTTTTTGTACCTGCTATAAAATTAGTGAATTGCAGTAAAACCAGATTCACAGCATAACTTGTGTATAAGTCCATGATTTGTTGATCTAATCCAGGGACTTCACATTCCAATATATCTTAGTATATTATTTGTGTTGCTAAGTGCCTTGGAGTCAGTTCTGATTTATAGTGACCCTGGATTGGGTTTCTGAGGAATGGCTGGTGTGTCCAAACCACTGACCTTGTGGTTAGCAGTCCAGTGCTTATCCTACAGTGTCATACCTGGTCTCCTCTAGGATGGGTTTAGTATGTATCTTTAGGGGTAGATACTAAATTTGGAGGTATTTGGGAAGTTTAAAACAATATATATTAATGAAGAAAATTTGAGACTTAGAGGTTAGTTCCCTGGAATTTTAGGCATACTTTACATATGAATGAGAGTTTGGGTAGTGGAAACAGTTTGTGACTAGCTGTTAATATAAAGGTTGGCAATCCAAACCAGTTCAGAAGTTCTGCAGAAGAAAGGTCTGGCAAACCACTTCCATACAAATTACATTCAAGAGAATCCTATGAGGCAGGTCTATTCTGCACAGGGTCACTACACATAACCATAAATAACTATGTCCTTCATATGGATTCAAGATTGTCTTTTTCCCATAAAGGCAGGATACACAAGCTGTTTACTCATCCAGACATACTGTTACTGGGCCTCTTCTTGGATCAGAAGCTTTATTTAGCAGTAATGCTGAACACTTCCCATGTTCTGACACCACTGACAAGGACAAAATTGTAGTATATTTTTTCATTAAGCATCCATATGAGGAAATCTTCAAGGATGGACTCACACAAGAGGTTGATGAGATTATTTACACTGATGGGCCACCGCATAGCTCAAGAACAATATTGAATAAAGCCACGCTTCTCAAACTCCACTGTGCTATAAAACTGAATTTACTACCCTACTAGATTCATAATAAGTAAAATATGTATCACAAGTGAATATCAGCATAACTAATGCTTTGGTCATTGCAATTAATCCACAAATAAATGGGCCAATTGAAATTTGCAAATAATTATATCACTCATATATGTATAATAGGAAGTCAAACAATAAAAACAGCTTGTGTAAATCTTGGAGTTGAATGAAACTCTGTAATCATCATTGTCTGATGCATTCTTACATGACTGGTTTCCTAGAAGCTAAGGAAATTACTTTACTGTACTAAACAATTATTTTACTGTGCTAAACTAATATAAAGATAAATTAAAAATTATTCCTATAAAATCATGAGAACCTTTATTAAACAAAAATACCAAGTTACAAAGTTATTGTTTCCAAACATATCTTCTAAGTCTATATACTTCATATGGTTGTGTTTTCATTTCTCTAAAACTTTCCTGAAGAATTCTATGCTGAGGAATTCTGTCCTGAGGATTCATATCCCACAAGAAGATCTGGCATCCTTGAGAACACAAATTGTGTTCCTTTCAAAAGTTCTTTGAATTTTGACAACAAAAAAGTCTGAAGGGGCAAGATCAGTTTTGTAGGGTAAGATGGGGTAAGGTTTCCCAGCAAAATTGTCATACAAAATTCCCTTGTTATTCTCAAAGAATGAGGTGCCTTTTTGTAATTAAAAACAAAACAAAAAATCCTCCATGCAATTTTCCTTATCTTTTTCTCATCAATAGTTTTCAATTTTGTTAAAACTTCTTCCAAATAAGTCCCTTTGATTGTTCTATGTCTTTTAAGAAAATCTAAGATTCCTCCTTTGTGGTGGTGGTGATGTGCCACAAAGTCGGGTCTGACTCATAGTGACCCTGCATAGGGTTTCAGAAGCTATGAATCTTCATAAGAGCAGAAAGCTTCGTTTTTCTTCCACAGAACATGTGGTAGTTTCAAACTCCTGACCTTGAGGTTAGCAGCCAAATTCCTAACCACTAAGCTACCAAGGCTCCCCAAAATAACAGTTACCATAATCATCTAAGCATCTGATTTCTTTGCCTTGAACTGAAATGGTCTAGCAGATACCCCAAGAAACCATTGTTTTAATTGTACTTTTCTAAAGGTAATTTAAGGAGTCCTGTGTGCCACTGTAGGATGAGCGCTGGACTGCTAACCACCAGCCACTCTGTGGAATAACTATGCAGGGTCACTATTAGTCAGAACTGACTCGATGGCACTTAACAACAGCAAGGAGACTAAGACAAGTGTATTACTGAGAAAACTTGGTTGCATCCATCCACAGATTACTGAGATATGTTTAAACACATTTTGTTTGGAACAAACCCATGTATGTATGAACTGGAAACCTAGTAACAATATATTTGTACTTATCCTTGTATTTGCACTACCACTATTCTCTAATCCCTCTCTGCTATTCTAATTTCAGGGGGAGTCTGCAGAGAGAATCAAATACCTAGAATAAAGTTTCATCATACTACCTTCAGTTGCTCTCAAGAAAATAAATTTGTTTCTTGTTTTCACTTATATCATCGAGAAACAGAATATTTCCTTTCTTGTTTCTCCTCCAGAAAGGTGAAAAATATAACCTCAGTTTGGATGTTTGGGTGTAATGGGGCACAGGTAAGTATTGTGGACTTGATAATATGTAAAGTCAGTCAATAAGAAAATGTTCCTCACAATCCCCCATCATAAAATGTAAGACACATTTGTCTCCGGTTTTTATTTTGTATTCAGTGTTGCAGGGCACAGATGTATTCTGTCTGAGAGTTTCAAGCTCAAAAACGTACCATTAAGGGAACCAAAGTAACAATCCATTTATCTTGAAGCAAACTTTATAACGGTGGTGGATCATGTGCAGAAAGAAAAAGTCCAAGTTTTTATATCAAAACAAGCAAACATAATCTTGCCAGAGTTAACTCAGCAAGACAATGTAAGATGTTTATTGCTTAAACTAGTCATCTAAGCAGTGTAATGCCATTAAACTAGATCTGGTGAAATATGAACTTTTGACATAGGAATAAAGGGAAGGGGCATCATTTTTTATAAGATTAAACTTTCCAAGACACATGTGTAAAAATATACAGCACCATTTTCCCTGGGAATCTATACAGAAGCATTTAGCACTATGAAGGCAAACATCTACATTATAAGTTATTTTATTACATCTATGAACTTTAGTTTCTTCTGTGTGGTGGCAAAATTTCTACCTCTAACTTCCTTTGATTCTTCTTAACATCAAAAAACAAGAAATGTTGATTGTTGCTAATATCAAAGCCTTGAAGAAATAAACTATGATTGTACTTTATGTAGCAACCTTCCATTTTAGAAAAATGAAACCTAATTTGACTTTGTTATAATTTAAAATAGGTTAGTGCAAATTTAAAAGTGATAAAGCAAGTTCCTGCTAAATTCTATTTTAAGGAGAAAAGAAAAAGTGCTATACTTCACTCAGAGAAAATTTCTCTAACAGCGCACCTGCAACACCATGACTTCAGTTGACAACAAGATCATTGGAAATAGTTATTAAAATGAGATGTTGAAAAAAGATTTGACCCTAAATCTAAAAACAAATGTTTTTCAAACAGAAATGAAACAGTATAATTTATCTCTTAAAATAAACAATAGTGGAATTGGGGGCGGGGGGAGGCCATAAAAGAGACCAATGGTTGATCGGATTTGAGTTGTTTCTCCCTAATAATAATCAAGGGATACTTAGATGCATTTCGATTGGGGGAAGGGAAGTTAAAGCTCTTTTCATTCTTAACTTTTCCATCTGGTTGAGTGATGGAGCCATAAGAGACCATAACTAGGGAGTGGCACTTACTGAGTGAGAGAGGCAATGTAGGGCATGCCAAATACATTTTTTTCTTAATTATTTTTCAGTAAAGTTAATGGAGTTCAAACTGAAGAATTCTTACAAAATAATATGAGCATTTAAGAAAGCACAATTTTCTTTAATAATACAGTAGTACAGAGACATACTGCCGTTTCTGATGCTAAATGACTTTTTTTTTTTTTTTTTTTTAATGTATCCCATACCTCACTGCTATAAGGGTAAATCTGACTCAACCAGGAATTAAATTTGTATCACTACCCTGAAACGTCTGGGGATCTATAGGGTAGAGTTGATCATTATTAAAATTCATTTGAATAACAAGGACTTCTACAAGATGATAAAGTAGCTAGTAAGTAAGAGATAGCTACAAATAAAGCTGCTTTTCCAATTAAGTAGATCTATAAACATATCTGGCTGACTGATTGGAAGAGATCCATATTTGTGCCCATTCCAAAGAGAGGTGACCCAATGGAATGAGGAAATCATCGGACAATCTCTTTGATATTCCATGTGAGTAAAGTTTTACTAAAAGTAATACAGAAACACTACAAGCATACAGTGACAGAGAACGTCCAGAGGTTTAAGCTGGACTCAGAAGAGACCGTGGAATGAGCGATATCATTGTTGATGTGCAATGGATCTTGGCTGAAATCAGAGAATATCAGAAAAATGTTTATCTGTGCTTTATTGACTATGCAAGGGCTTTCGATTGTGTGGATTATGATAAGCTATGGATAACATTGCGAAGTATGAGTATTCTGGAACACTTAATTGTGCTCATGAGGAATCTATACATGGAACAGTAGGCAGTTGTTCGAACAGAGCATGGGAACACTGAATGTTTTAAAATTAAGAAAGGTGTGCAACAAGGTTGCATTCTTTCACCATACTTATTCAACCTCTATGCTGAGGTTGAATAATATGAGAAGCTGGGTTCTAAAATGAAGAAAAATGTGGCATCAGAATTGGAGGAAGACTCATTAACAACCTGCAATATGCAGATGATACAACCTTGCTTGCTGAAAGTGAAGAAGACTTAAAATATTTACTGATGAAGATCAAAGAGCACAGCCTTCAATATGGATGGCACCTTAATGTAAAGAAAACAAAAATCCTCACCACTGGACCAATAAACAGCATTCTTATCAATGGAGTAAAGATTGAAGTTGTCAAGGACTTCATTCTTCTTGGATCAACTATCAACACTCATAGAAGCAGCAATCAAGAAATCAAACGACGTATTGCATTAGGCAAATCTGTTGCACAGGAACTTTTAAAAGCGTTGAAGAGCAAAGACATCAGCTTGAGGACTAAGGTGTACCTGACCCAAGCCATAGTATTTTCAATAACCTCATATGCATGTGAAAGCTGGACAGTGAATAAGGAAGACCATAGAAGAATTGATGCATTTGAATTATGGTGTTGAGTGGAGAATATCAAAAGTACCATGGACTGCCAAAAGAATAAACAGATCTGTATTGGAGCAAGTGCAGCCAGAGTGCTCCTTGGAGGCCAGGATGGCCAAACTTCAATTCTCATACTTTGGACATATTGTCAGGAGGGACCAGTTGCTGGAGAAGGATATCATGTTTGGTAAGGTGGAGGGTCAGAGAAAAAGGGGAAGACCCCCAGCAAGCTGGATTGGCAAAGTGGCAGCATCTATGGGCTCAAGTGTAAGAATTATGATGTTGGCCCAGGATCGGGCAGTGTTATGTTCTGTTGTGCAGAGGGTCGCTATGAGTCTGTACCAACTCGATGGCACCTGACAACAACAAAAAAACAACAACATAAAAATATTCATGAAATATAAGAGTTCTATGAGAAAAGAAATATGTGCCTTTGCATGTTTTAAAATAGTTGCCATATGATCTGTAACTATAGAATTATGTCAAAAGATTAGAAGTCTACTGCACTGACTAAAGGCAGATCAACAACTGCCAGTGTTTGAATCTTGACCTCATCACTTGTTAACTTAGTAATGTCTGTTAAATTCCTGTCTCAGTTCCTCGTCTGTATAATGTGTATGGAAATCATATCTATAGTGTGTAGTTATTGTGAGTACTAAATGACTTAATGTTGTTGAATTACATAAAAGTGATTGGAACATATTGTTTGTAGGTATTAACTGGGTTATTATTACTATTGCTGCCTTTGTTAAGTATGGTCAAGATAGTTCTGACTCACAGCGAACCTGTATTGGGAATTATAGAAGAATTGATGCATTTGAATTATGGTGTTGAGTGGAGAATATCAAAAGTACCATGGACTGCCAAAAGAATAAACAGATCTGTATTGGAGCAAGTGCAGCCAGAGTGCTCCTTGGAAGCCAGGATGGCCAGACTTCATCTCCCATGCTTTGGACATATTGTCAGATGGTACGTGGTTATGAATTGGGCTGCGAACTGCAAGGTCAGCAGTTCAAAACTACGAGCTGCTCCGCGAAAGAAAGATGAGGCTTTCTGCTCCCATAAAAATTTATAGCCTTGGAAACCCTGTTCAGGGTCGCTATGGGTTGGAACCGACTCAACGGCACTTAACAACAACAACACCACCAGTCACTGGAGAATAATATCATGTTGGTAAAGTGGCGGGTCTGAGAAAAAGAGGAAGACCCCCAATGACAAGGATTCATACAGAGGCAGCAGCAATGGACTCTGGTGTAGGAAGGCCTGTGAGGTTGGCCCAGGACTGGGTAATATTTTGTTCTGTTGTGCATACGGTTGCTATGGTTCTGTTGTGCATAGGGTTGCTATGAGTTGGTACCAGCTTGACAACACCTAACAACAACAACATGGGGTTTCCAAGGAGTTGCTGGTAAGTTTGAACTGCCAACATTGTGATTCAAACTGACCTTGTGGTCCAGTGTGGCACCACAGCAGCAGGACTCTGGGTATTGTTATAATCTTGTTGTTTTGAAGTGTGGTCAAGTCCTCTGAAACTCTTAGTGACCCTGCATACGGTTTCCAAGGAGCAGCCAGTGGGTTTGAACATGTGGTTTCAGTCCAGTGCTGATCCTACAGTGCCATGCCAGAAGTATTTGTAAACATGCCAACTTTGCCCCAATATTACAACTATGCTCATTTCAAACTGGAAAAGCATTTTTAAAGACATTGATCCTAATAAAAGTAACTATTGAAATAATTTGAACTGTTTCACAAAGAACATGGGGCAACTGCTGTGACTAGTAACCTTCTAGAAGGATAATTGTGTGGCAATAAATGTTTGAATGATTTATCTTAAAATTGTGGAGCTGAAAAACAATTTTTGGAATATTTAAACATCTACAAACATTCATCTGCTTGATTATTGCTTTGCTTTGAGTTATAGAGCATACCATGGGGATATACACCAAAAATTCTCTAATTTTCGCTAGTTTTTTTTTTTATGTTGCTGAAGTAATTGCATCTTATTTTAAAGTTATTACAGAGATGTAATGCACCACTATACCAGTTTGTTTGTTTTGAGATCTTCTCTACACTATATGAGTCCTGGTATGGAGCTGTAGGAGACGCATTAGATGTCTAACCAAAAGACTGGTGGTTCAAACCACCTATACAGGCTCATTATGTGTTGGAACCAACTCAATGGCACTTGACAACAATAAAAAATAGAATCTAACTGAGTTTCTCAATCACCTAAGCCAATGCACATCTACTCCATGCACATCTTTGTTCTGACTCTTCCACCTCCAAGACAGCTTTGGCATAGCATTATTATAAGGATACTTGGGATGGTTGGCTCAAATACAAAGTAGATAAAGTCAAATAGGATAAAGAATAAAAGGAAGAGAGAGAAAAACGAAGTACCTGATCAAAAGATGCTCTAGAAACTATACATTGGTAAGACTAATTAAGTAGGCAGGAAATTGTAACTGGCATTCATTCCAAAGCATATTAAATAAATGATTTGATAAAAGGAAGAATCATTTGAATGAATGTATAACTTTCTCTACTATGCAAATTCAACACCGATTTGACTACATGACCAGTAAATATACATTAGAATGTGGAAACTGTCACTTTAATTTTTAAGAAGATCTGTGCGCATGCGTAGTAGAACCCTCCAGGGATGGGGGTGGGGTATCTATTCACTCAGGTATCCCCTCTGGTTACCAGAATGGAGGTGCGCAGTTAGCGAGAGACCAATGAACAATGGACAGATACCAAAAAAAGAATGGCTACACCGGTATCTCCTCAGTTCTGTCAGGCGTTCGTGGCTGTTCTGAACCTTCCCCCACTTGTTCTCTCCCAAGATGGTGGCTCCAGGAATAGCAGAGTGTCTTGAATTAGAAAGCAATGGATTTCGTGATTTTTCTACAAATTCCCCTAACTGTAAGTCTTTCAATCTTCTAAATATTCCTTTATATGTGGTTCAGAGTTCTAGCACCATCCCCTGAGCCTGCTTGGCCTGGTATTCTGAGTATTGGTGATGGAGCTCCTCACTGCATGTCTACCCAATCTGCCATCTTGATTGTATCGACTTTAAAGCTTTCAAGAACAAAGTTATCAGTTTGCGCACTAAGGAGCATTTGACCCAAGTTTTGCTATTTTCAGTATCCTTATATGCATATACATGGTGGTGGTGGTAGTGTGCTGTGGAGTAGGTTCCAACTCATAGCAATGCTGTGTAGGCTGTAAATCTTTACAGGAGCAGAAAGACTCATCTTTCTCCTACAAGACTGCTGGTAGTTTCAAACTGTTGACCTTGAGGTTAGCAGTCAGCTCCTTATGTGAATGCTAAAAAATTAATAAAATGACTATGAAAGACCACAGAAGAACTGACGCATTCACGTTATGGTGTTAGAAAAAAATACTAAGAGCACCATGAACTGCCAGAAGAGAGCTCCTTAGAAGCTACAATGACGAGATTTTGTCTCTTATACTTGCGACAGCATATCACGAGGAATCAATTCCTGGAGAAGGATAACATGCTTGGTAAAATGGAGGATCAGCAAAAAAGAGGAAGGTCTGCAATGAGATGGATTAGCACAATGGCCGCAGCAATGGGCCCAAGAATTAACAATTGTGAGGATGTTGAGGGACCTCGCAGTTTTCGTTCTATCATGCATAAGGTCACTTTAGTCAGAATTGACTCGATTGCACCTAACAACAATAAAATTATACTGCCTAACATAGCCAGTATTTTAATTACATGCAAAACTGATAACTCATGCTTGTATAACTATTGATTTTTCATTTTAAGATACTTTTTCTTTGGGATTTAACTGTGGAACTTTTGAGTAGATTTCTCTAGAAATGATCTGATTTAGTTTTGTCTGGCATCTGGGGGACCTTTTATTGTAGCACCAACCACTTTAAATTATATACTTAGTAAGCAAAGTGATTGCAAATTTTCAGGGGAAACATCCTTTACCTGTTCACTCACTACTAAGGTTTGAAACAGAAATTCTTTATAGTCCTTTGAAGACGGATATAGGTTCATTGATAGCTCATCTACTTGTTAAAGATGCAACTCTTTGAAATTACATGCCTTTATAGAAGACATCTTATTAAACATCTAACCATTGGTTTTGTCTTCCTTCTCTGAATTCATGAAACTTTAAAAATTGATGTGCACGTTTTCTTAGTTGGGAAAATGTTCTCAAGATAAACTCTATCTCCAGTATTTCTTTTAGACTCTCTGTGAACTTTAAAGGTAAGAATATGTTGTATGAAATCAGGGTCCAGTTTTCTAGTACAGTGATACAATGACAACTGAAAAAAGACATTCTATTTTTAAAAAGCAGAAAAACTAACAATTTGAGATCAGCACTACCAGGAAATATGCACTAGGATGAACAATAAAGGCTGTAGAAAAATGTAGTCTCTTGACAATTTTCTCAGTAGGTCATCAAAAAGCCTATAGCATTCCCTAAAAGAAATCCATGAAAATATGGCAAAGAAATGTTTTCATTATTTCAGAAGAAATAGTATATTTGTCATAGAAAAGGTTACATGAACCAATAATGTTTGTTTGTTTGTTTGCGTTGACTGTAATTGTATCTATCTTGTGTGGTAACTCAGTGTGACCTGGTTGAAGGCTTTTGATTGAAACTTTAATGTCTTTGGATACTAAAGAGGTGCATTGCTTAATGTTTGCTAAGCCCTGATAGCGTGGTGGGTTACAAGTTGGCTGCAAACCACAATGTCAGCAGTTCAAATCTGCCAGTCACTTCTCAGAAGAAAGGCGAGGCTTTCTACTTCTGTGAAGATTTACAGCCTCAGAAACCCTCTACAGGGTTGCTGTGAGTCGGAACCGACTCCATGGTAAGCCACCACCACAATAACCACTACCACCATATTTAAAACAACAACAAAACCCCTATAAGCTTTGGGTCCATATTAAAAATAAAAAAATAATAAAAGTGGTCAATAATGGTGAAACAATTGGGAATCAACCCTTCTGAATTTTATATACAATACTGGTACTCATTTTGAATTTTTTACACTATACTGATATATGTGGTTAATTAAAAATGGGCCTTTGTTTATGATAACTAAAAAGGTGAGTCCACAAGATTCTAAAGCATAAGCACTCATGATTATTCTAAAAGAAAATGTGATTCAGTTCAACTTCTAATATATTCCGTTACTATAAGTACACACACTATATGTATTGTGAATACATTAATTCAGAGTTTTCTCCAAAAATTCTTTTTGTAAACAAGATGTTTTTTGTCTGTTCTCCTTTTCCTTCTTTTCTACTTTTTATTTGTCAAAATTTTAGTCCTTAATTCCAGTTGGCTTGCTTGTTTATCCTTTAAACCTTAATTTATTTTTAACTTTGTTATCTGTCCTTTTTCTAACCATTGTAGAATCCCTTCATTCTGGAAAATCTATTCAGAGCATTGCAATCCCCTTTTCTAACTATGTGCTATCCCTACTTCTTTTTGCTTTTTATTTTCAATTGTCGTTTCTTCTCTGAATATCCTACATAAAACAATTTGAGATTCAGAAATACTCAGAATTGAACTAACCTTGTACAGTTAGTAGACACTCCAATCCTTTCAGAAATGTACTTCAGCTGCCTCTTAAACCTAATGGAATTAGAGATCCATATAGTTGCAGGATATCAAGTCAGAGGATACAATACACTTTGTATATTATACTATGTTCAGTTGGAGTCCTGGCGTGGCACTGTGGGTTAATGCACCAGACTGCAAAGCCATTTGAACTGCAAGCTTGGCAGTTCAAGCTCACCAGTTGCCCCTCAGAAGCCCTATACATGGTTGCTATGGGTCAGAACCGACTCGACGGTTCTTAACAACAACAACAACAACATATTCAATTAGTATACTAACTGAAATGGTAACGTTTTATTCTTTGTTATGGCTATTGCATAAATAAATCATTGACAAATTCACATGAATTTGGCTTTTTACAAAAGCAAAAAACTAAGAACTGTAGCAATTAAAGTATTTTAGAATGCTGCAAAGCAGAATCCCACTATTGCCAAGCTCTGCAAGCTAAGATGAACACAGCTCTGGTTTTGATGCTTTTTTATATCATGTAATCACCACTCCAGGTTTCACAAAGGCAGCATAATAAGAAAAAGAGGTGAATAATGTTAAAATCAACCCTGCACTTTCCTAATCATTTCAATAAAATAAAAAAGATAAACCTGTGTACAACTGAGGACTTTAAAAAAATAGCATCTGAAAATATTAGTTAATAACAAAATAATTTGACACAACAAGGACAGGAGAACCATGAGAATCTTTGATAGGATGAATCTATTCACCACTATCCAAGTGAATTGCTTGCTGCCTAATTTTACTTAATAACAGACATTTTCTCTCAGTTTTATTAAGAAAGTCAGAACAAACCATCTAGTTGGGAGAAGTACAAGATCTACTAAGTACAAGAAGAATAAAAAGCAAGTTGTCTTGGGTATTTTGATTTAAGCAAGAAAATAAAGAAACCATCCAAGCAGTTATGAACCAAATGCATGTACCAAAGACAGCTTGCCTCCTTCAGCAAAATGTACAAATTAATAATTTACCAGTAAGTGGTAAGGGCATTTATCATAGAAATGTCAATAAAATCATGTCCTCTCACAATGTACTTTTTTTTACAAGGGCAAAAAAGTATTTCCTTTACATTATGTCTTAAAATCACCTCTGGCCTAGTCTAATGGTAGTTCAAGGCCAAAAGCAAAGACAAGATTCTCCAGTGATAAAGAAGAACACTTTCTAAAATACATTTCATGCTGAAAATTCATTTGATGAATTTTTTTTACAGATACAATAGATGAATCAAAGATGGGTAGGACCTGCTTTCAAATTTTTCAGTTTTATCTAACAAGCAAGTGCTTTGATTCTTTTACCAATATTTATACATGTATAACCAGAAACAGAAAAGGGATGATACATATATCTATGCAAGTAAAATTAATTCTTAATAAAGTATAAACTGCATTAATGTTTTGACTGCCATGTGCTATGAAGCTAAGATTCAGTAATAATTTTTTCAATGGTTTTCCAATTAGGCTGCTATTTATGAATTTTAATTTTAAAGAATATACTCTAAAAATATTTTACAATTTTAGATATTTCACATGTAAATGTGTAATTGCTACTTACATCAAAAAGTTCTTTCTTATATTCACTGAAATTTCTGTAATTTAAGGCCATTTGTCTTACTCTGACCTTGACGTTGACAGAGAAGTGGTAAGCTGTCTTCCTATAATCACTATTCATGTATTAGAGCCAATTATTAAGTCTAAGTCACCCCTTAGACCAGCCCTATCCTTCAGGGTGAACATATTTAACTCTTTTAGCCTTTTCTCATTCCAGCTTTCTTACTGTCTCTCTCTTCTTAATTTTTCTCTGTCCCTTAAGCTCACTCACGTTTTCTTTATAATTGAGATGATCATAAAAATGAAACCTAGCCCACTGCCATGAGTCGATTCTGACTCAGAGAAACAATTAGTAATAATTACCTTCTGGAATTTGTAATCTTTATTTTTTAATTGGCATGCCAATATACTATTTATTAAAATATTACATTATTTCATTCATACATAAAAGCACTTATTTTGACATATGTCAAAAAATGACAACTCCAATCAAATTTTGTATTTAAATAATGATATAATAGGCAAGCTAATTAAAGAAGAAATCTTAATAAATATTCCAGCTCTAAGGCCAGGAAATCTTAGCACATTATGAAGCTCTCTGTAGATAATAATATCTACATTAAAGGGGTAGAGGATTAAATAAAATAATAAATATATGTCGAGTGCAACAAAATACCACCACAAAACAATTGTTACTATTATTTCTATTGGCAATAATACCTTTATAAACTGGATCAAAAGCCTATTGCCAAACTTTTTTTTTTTTTTTTTTAATAGAAATGACCACAAATGGGATCATTATTGTTATTACGGGCCATCAAGTTGGTTCTGACTCACAGAGACATGATGCACAACAAAACAAAACAGTACCTGAATCTGAGCCATGGTCACATTGGCATTACAATTAAGCTGACTGCTGCTGCTAGGGTGCCAATCAATCTCATTGGAGGTCTTACTCTTTTTCACTAACCCTCCACTTTACCAAGCATGATATCCTTCTCCAGGGACTAGTCCCTCCTGGCAATATTTCCCAAGTATGAGAGATGAAATCTGGCCTTCCTGGCTTCTAAGGAGCATTCTAACTCTTCTTCTTACAACACAGATTTGTTTGTTCTTCCGCAAGTCCATAGTACTTAACATTCTTCTCTAACACCTTAAACACAAATAAATCAATTGTTTTACAGTCTTCCTTGTTCATTTTCCAATTTTCCCAGGTATATGAAGCTATTGAAAACACCATAACTGGAGTCAGACACTCCTTTGTCCTCAAAATAACATCTTTATTCTTGAACACTTTAAAGAGGTCATTTGCAGTAGATTTGTCTAATGCAATCTGTCATTTGATTTCTTGACTGTGGATTCCATGAGTGTTAAAGGTGGATCCAAGAAAATGAAGTCTTTGACAACTTCAGTCTTTTCTCCAGTTATCGTGATGTTATTTATTGGTATAGTTGTGAGGATTTTTTTTTTTAACTGAAAACTGTGGTCTTTAATCTTTATCAGTAACTATTTAAAGTAATCTTTCCTTTCAACAAGCAAGATTATATCATCTTCATATTTCTTGTTGTTAATGAGTCCTGCTCCAATCCTGATGTCACATTCTTCTTCACATAATCCAACATTTCAGATTATTTGCTCAGCATACAGACTGAATAAGTATGGTAAAAGAATACAACCCTGTCACACACCTTCCTTGATTTTAAACCATTTAGGATCTCCTGGTGTGACTGTGAATTAATGCACTGAACTGTAAGATAGGCAGTTCAAACTCATCAACCGCTCCTCAGAAACCCTATACAGGTTTGCTATGAGTTGGAACCGATTCGATTCGACAGCACTTAACAATTTTCCCCTTGGAATCCTGGTGTGGTGCCGTAAGATCTGCACTGAACTGCGAACCACATGGTCAGCAGTTTAAACCTACCAGCTGCACCTCAAAAACCCTATACAGGGTTGCTATGTGTCAGACAAAACTCACTCCACAGCATTTGACAAGTGTCCCCTGGTTCTGTTCAAACAACTACTTCTTAGTTTATGTACAGGTCTACATGAGCACAAAACCCATGCTTTGCAATGCTATCCATAGATTTTCATGATCCACACAGTCAAGTGCCTTTGCACAGTCAATAAGGTCACATAAACACCTTTCTAGTATTCACTGCTTTCAGCCAAGATCTATTTTATGTCTGCAATTATATTCCTAAAATGGCTTGAAACTTTGGCTGGTCCCTGTCAATGTACTGTTATAGCTATTTTTGAATTATCTTTAGCAAAATTTTATTTGAAAGTGATATTAATGATATTGTCTGATTATTTCTGCATTCCATTGAGTCATCTATCTATCTTTGGAATGGGCACAAATAAGAATCTCTTCCTATCAGTTGGGCAAGTAGCTGCCTTCCAAATGACTTGGCATAGATAAGTAAATGTCCCAGTACTGCATCAGTTTATTGAAAGATGTTTATTTGTATTCCATCAGTTCCCAAAGTCTAGTTCTTTGCCAAGGTCTTCAGTACACCTTACACTTCTTTCTTCAGTACCATTGGCTTTTGATCAAATGCTATCATTTGATATGTTTGAACATCGACCATTTCTTTTTGGTTCAGGGACTCTATGGATTCCTGTCATCTTATTTTGATGATTTCTGCATCGTTCAATATTTTGTGCATAAAATCCTTCAGTAGTTCAAGTAGAGGCTTGAATTTTATCTTCAGTTCCCTCAGCTTGAGAAGTACTGAGTGTGTTCTTCACTCTTCTAACTCCACTTTTTGCACTATTCGTTATATTTCATTTGTCTTCTCAAGATCCCTTTTGAAATTTTCTATTCAGCTCTTCTACCTCCTCATTTCTTCCTTTTGCTTTAGCAACTCTGTGTAGAGTTGCTTCTGACATCGATTTTGACCTTTTCCTTCTTTCTTGTCTTCTTAATGACCTTTTCCTTTTTTCCTGTATGATGTTCTTGATGTCATCCCACAACTCTTCTGGTCTTCAGTCATTAGTGTCTAATGCATCAAATCTGTTCTTGAGATGATCTCTAAATTCAGGTAGGATATATTCAAGGTCATAATTTGGCTTGATGTCTTTTTTTAATTTTCTTCAAATTCAGCCTGAGTTTACACAAGAGCAATTGATGGCATGTTCCACGGTCTGCCCCTGGTGTTGTTTTGGCTGATGATATTCAGCTTTTCCACTGTCTCTTACCACAGATGTACTCAATTTGATTTTTGTATATTCCATCTGGTGAGGTCCATGTGTATAGCCATCTTCTATGCTTTTTAAAAAAGGTCTTTGCAATAAAAAAGCATTGGTCACACAAAATTCTACCATAAGAATGCCAGCATTATTTCTATCATCAAAGCCATATTTTTCGACTGCTGATCCTTCCTTTTTGCCTTTAACCTTCACATTCTAATTACCAGTACATATCAACACATTTTGATTACATGCTTGATCAATTAGACACTGAAGAATTTTGTAGAATTCTTCAATTTCATCATCATTGGCTTTAGTGGTTGGTGCATAAAATTGAGTAATAATGGTATTAACTGCTCTTCCCTGTAATCGTATGGATATCATCAAATCACAGACACATTGTACTTCAAGATAGATCTTGAAATGTTCTTTTTGATTGCGAATGCTATGCCATTCCTCTTGAATTTGTCATTCCCAGCATAGTAAACCATATGCTTGTCAATTTCAAAATGGCCAATAATAGTCCATTTAGCTCACTGATGCCTAGCAATTTATGCTTGCCATTTCATTTTGACAATTTCCAATTTTCCTAGATTCATACTTTGTACATTCCATGTTCTGATTATTAATGGATGTTTACAACTATCTATCCTTATTTTGCACTGTGGCCATCAGTTAATAAAGGTCCCGAAAACTTTACTCCATTCATGTCTACTTTGAGGAGGCAGTTATTACTTTGTTGTGTTCTGAGTGCCTTCCATGCTCATCTTCCAGCACTCTATCTGATGCTTTTTATAATGCTCTTGTTTTCTGATATAAGAGATAGATTAGCAGAAGAATGATGATGGTATAATAAGGAGGAATGCAAGAGTTAAAAGGAACAGAGGTAGATACGGTCATGTACACAGTCCTGCAACAACAGTGACCTATGGATAGATACACCAACTAAACAGGTTTAAGAGGGAGACTGGAAATATATCCATAAATATGTAGAGGTTTGACAGAGGATAGTTGCATTTGGTATTTACTTTTTGTGCAAATCTGGCCATGAATGCTCTGAAGCATACAGGAAGCAAAGTTTTGTAAACTTCTTAGACATCACCAGAAATCTTGAGAGAATGAATTGCTGGGTCCAGGGTTTCAAGACCATAATCTCGGAGCACACCATGGTCAACTGGCATATAATATGGTGCAAAGATATGATATTCTATATACTACTTTGGATTCCTGGTGTGGTGCTGTAGGTTAAGCACTCGACTGCAAGATTGGTTTGTACTTCAAGGTTGGTGGCTCAAACTCACTAGCCTCTCCATCAAAACCCTGTACAGGATTGCTGTGAATTGGAACCAACGCGATGGCACTTAACAACATGTCATACTTCGGTGAATAGCAATTGGGATCCTAAAATTTCATGAGTGGCCATCTAAAGTCCAACTATTGGTTTCTCCCTGTCGGGCGAAAGGAAAAGTAATGAAAATTGAAGATGCTTTGAAACAATTAGTACAATGGACTAATGAACCACATGAGACCATAAGAACCAGATGGCGCCTGGCTACCATGATCAACTGCTCTGAAAGGGATTACATAAAGAGGTCTTGGATAGAGTGAAATAAAATGTAAAACAAAACTAAAATTCACACACAAAAGACCAGATTTCTGGTCAGAAAGATACTAGTGGAATCTCAAGATTATAGGCCTTGGTTAGCCTAAAGATCTGTAACTGACCTCTCCCCCATGGCTCAATTTTCAACTAAGCAGTTGATGGTTATATGGGTAGACAACAACACTACTCAGGTATACACACCATAGAATGGTCAACCATTCATGATCAAAATTGCAGTCTTTACTTAAGGACAAAATTCAGAAGGGTGGGGGGGAAAAGGTTGAATGGAAACAAGAAGCATAGGGAGTGGAATAACTGGTGTTCATTGAGGGAATTGCAATCACTGAGATGAAATGAACTTTATGATTTGTTGAATTTAAAACTGATGCTCTACTCTGTAAACCTTCACTCAATTCACAATAACAAGTAAAAATAAAAAGTAAGGTGCCAGTTGGAGTTTTAAATGGAAGATTTGCTTGAGAAGGTAGCATTTAAGCAAAGGATTTAAGGACAGCAAACCTCACAATATCTTGAGTAATTTTCCATGCAGAGGTAACTGTCTGTTAAAAGACTCTAGTGTGGGAGGGAACATGGAGGAATTCAGAAACAAGGAAGTAGTGGGGTATTGTTGTTGTTAAGTACCATCTTGTCAGTTCTGACTCATCATGACACTGTATAGAGTTTTTAAGGAGTGGCTGTGGGTTTGAAGCAGTCCAGAGCTTATACTAAAGTGCTAGACCAGGACTCTGTAATTGAAGAGTATAATAAAAGATAAGTCAATGATAAGTTGTAGTTATTAAGTGCCATTGAGTCAGTTCTGACTCATAGTGACCTTATACACAAGAAAATAAAACACTGCCTGGTCCTGGACCATCCTTATGATAATTGCTACAGTTAAGCCCATTGTGGCTGCCACTGTGCTAATCCATCTTGTAGGGGGTCTTCCTCCTTTTCATTGACACCACTTTATCGAGCATAATGTCCTTCTCCAGAGAGTTGTCCCTCCTGATAATATGTCCAAGGTATAAAAAGTCTCATCATCCTAGCTTTTAAGGAGCATTCTGGTTATACTTCTTACAACACAGATATTTGTTTGTTCTTGTGGAAGTCCTCATGGCTAACAATAAAGACTGGTTTTTATCATCACTTTGGTAGTGAATAATTGGAAAATTTTGACACTATCTGCCTTAATTTTCACAAGCATCACTCTGACTGGCTAAAAATAGATTTCAGAGCATCCAGATTTGAAACAGAGAGACCTTTTTGGAACATACTGAAAGAAGCTGGTGGTAATTCAAACCAAGCACGCAATATTGTTGGTAATGAAAAGAGGTAAGATTCTGGAAATATTCTGATGGAGTTCCAATAATTTCCTGAAAAACAGATGACAGAGGTGTTGTAGTTTCCTACATATTTTAGAAATTAGTCCCTTGTCTGATGCATCTTTGCAAAATATTTTTTCCTATTCTGTGGGCTCCCTTTTTAATCTTTTGGTAAAGTCTTTTGGTGCATATAAGTTTTAAAATTTTAATATGTACCAATCATTTATTTTGTCTTCTTTTGTTTGGTGTACTGATAAGGGGAAGTGGAAGAAAAACAGCAATGAATCTGTGAGCTAAGTCTGACCACATTCAAAAGACTCCTGTCAACCTGGATTGAGACCTAGTTGGCCAGCAGTATAGCCAGAACTGGGGACTTCTGGGCCCATAGACAGGGACATAGCCATAGAGGACTAGAGCGGAGAGTGAAGCATCCAGCTGATATGAAGTGACAGGAGATGCACAAGAACATACCCATTTGATAGTACTCATTTGACCTAGCTTCAATGGCTGGATGATCAGAATTTGACTAGAGAAGGAAAGAAGAGGAAAAAGTGTGTAGTCTGCTATAATTTGATGAACTTGACTTATACTTATGGATGTAGTAGCTTAAAAGAGGGAACAAATTTTTACAGCAAGGATCATCCCCACCCCCTCTGTACACAGGGTTGTCAGGGATGGGCAACTTAGACATTGCCCACCCAAAATGGGGGTGGGATGGGCTACAAAGGCACAAAGTAACTGGTTTACAAGTTTTCAAGAGGAAGCTTAGTTTCAGAGGGTGCAGGAGAAGGTAGAATCTCCACTGAGTGGTTTCCAACC
>NW_006408688.1:1243149-1250112 GCF_000296735.1 Chrysochloris asiatica | reverse complement strand
TGTTAATGAATCTTCCTCCAATCCTGATGCCACGTTTTTCTTCATAGAACCCAGCTTCTCATATTATTTGCTCAGCATACAGGTTGAATACTTCATTATGATCAGCAAATTTGAATACCTTTACAAGGTCAACAGATAACATATTTCTGGTATTCTCTGCTTTCAGTCAAGACCCATTTGATATCAGCAATGATATCCTTCAGCCCACATCCTCTTCTGAATGCAGTTTGAAAATTTTACTTTCATGTGATATTAATGATATTTGAAGGTTTCTATATCCTATACAGGGTTGCTATGGGTCAGAATCTACTCGACAGCACGTAACAACAACAACAACATATCCAATTGGTCACCTGTATTTGGGATAGACACATATATGGATCTTTCCCATTCTTTTGACCAAATATCTGTCCTCCAAATTTCTTGGCCTAGATGACTGAGTACTTTCAGCACTGATTCAGTTTTTTGAAATATTTCATTTTGCATTCCATCAATTCCAGGAGCCTTGTTTATCACCAATGCCTTTGGCACAACTTGGACTTCTTCCTTTAGTACAATAGGTTCTTGATTCTACATTACATCTTGAAATTGTAGAACATTGGCCAATTCATTTTGGTACAGTGACTTTGTGTATTCCTTCCATCTTCTTTTTATGATTCCCACATCATTCAATAACTTGCCCATAGAATCTTAAGTATTTCAAGTGAAGACTTGAATTTCTTTTACAGTTTTTTCAGCTAGAGAAGTGTTAAACATGTTCCTTCTTTTTGGTTTTCTAACTTCCATGGCATTAAATTATAGATATTATTGTTACTCTTTAAAATTAACTTTTATCTTTTCATGTATTTCGTATCTACCACTTGGTTGCAAAACCACTCATCCATCAATCAGTTTTCCATACGGTGGTGGCTTGAATGTTCCTATGATGCTGGAAGCTATGTCACCTGTTGGTTTAAAAACCTGTGCAAAGATCTGGAATTAGAAATCCAAAAGGGTCAAACAAGCTCTGCATTTCATAAGCTGAAAGAACTGAAGAAAAAAATGCATTCCTCCACTTGCATGCAACATTGAAGAATTTGGTGGATAAATTATTGAATGTAGCGGAGATCATAAAAGGAAAATAGAAGGAATATACAGTCACTGTGGCAAAAAGAAATAATGGATATTCTAGCATTTCAAAAATTAGCATATGATCAAGAACCAGTGGTACTGAAGGCATTGGTGAAAAACAAAGAACCAGGAACTGATAGAATCCACATTTAAATATATCAACAAACAGATGAAGCACTGATGACACACACTCATCTATGCCAGACAATTTGGAAGATAGCTACCTGGCCAACTGATTGGAAGAGATGCATAACTGTGCCCATTCCAAAGAGAGGTGATCCAACAGTATGCAGAAATCATCAAACAATATCATTAATATCAAATTCAAGTAACATTTTGATTAAAAGAATTAAAAAATGGTTATAACAATACATCGACAGGGAACTGCCAGAAACTCAAGCTTGATTCAGAACAGGATGTGGAACTAGTGATATCACTGCTGACATCAGAAATCAAATAATGTATTGTATTAGGCAAATCTGTCAGACAAGACCTCTTTAAGGTGCTCAAGAGCAAATGTAACGGTTTGGGGATTAATGTGCACCTGACCCAAGCCACAGTATTTTCAGTAGCCTCATAAGCATGTGAAATGTCAACAACGAACAAAGAAGACCAAAGAAGAATTGTTACATTTGAATTGTGGTGTTGGTAAAGAATATTGAAAGTTCCATGAACTGCCAGAAGAACAAATAAATCTATACTGGAAGAAGTACAACCAGAATACTTCTTAGAAGCCAGAATGGTGAGACTTCATGTCTCATACTTTGGACATCATGCTAGGAGGGACCAGTTCCTGGAGAACAACATAATGCTTGGTAAAGTGGAGGGTCGGCAAAAGAGAGGAAGACCCCAATGAGACAGATTGATACAGTGGTAGCAGCAATGGGCTGCCAATGGGCAACCTATTGTACTAAAGGAAGAAGCACCAATGCCTTCAGTACCACTGGTTCTTGATCATATGCTAATTTTTGAAATGCTAGAATATCCATTATTTCTTTTTGCCACAGTGACTGTATATTCCTTCTATTTTCCTTTTATGATCTCCACTACATTCATAACAATTGTAAGGATGGTTCATGACCAAGTGGTATTTCATTCTGCTTTTCTCAGGGTCACTATTAGGCAGAACAGACTTAACAACACCCAAAAATAAGGAGCTCTGGTAGCGTGGTGGTTACAAATTAGGCTGTGAACCACAAAGTCAGCAGTTTGAATCTACCATCAGCTCCATGGAAGAAAGATGAGGCTTTCTGCTTCCTTAAAGATTTACAGCCTCAGAAACCCTGTTCAGGGTCGCTATGGGTCGGAACCAACAAAATAGCGCTTAACTACAACAATAGTAACAATAACAACTGGGTTACAACCTTCTTGAAAGAAACCACCTTGTAATTTTAATTCTTTTCTACAGTAATGATAAGTAATAATAAGTGTTAGCACTCTTCATGTATTCACAGTGGTCTGCCTGACAAGATACTGTAGATGGGGAGTCTGCTATCACAAAAGTCAGTGGTTGTAAATGGCCAGGTTGTTTGTATATCCATTCCTACAGATGACAGATAATCTTTATATTTGTTTCACAAGGATTTCAGAACTTTAGTATGGACCATATAGTTAGAACATAGCAAGTTGTATTGACTTGTTTTGTTTTTAACTTATATTCAACATGACCCCTTATTAATTTAGTTTTTGTTGTTTTGCTTGCAAACTATTTCCTTTAACTCTATGTAATTTTGTTTAGTTTCTAAAATATTATAATCTTGAAATAAGGCCAGATTAAATATGTTCTTTCTTTTTAAGGGATCCTCTAAATTTGCTTAAGTCATTTTGAAATCTGGTCTTCACTTCTAAGCTTATAATGAACCTCTCCAACTTAGCATCTTATGTAAATTTAATGAGAATTCTCTCACTCTCATCATCCAGGTCATTGGGTCATTGATTCTTATTTCTCTTTGTGCTTTTAGAGGAAAGAGGCTGCCTCAATCCATCTTTTCTAGTCCTTCCTGTCTATGGACAGTATTTTCCTGTTTTCATTACACTTTAACTTTCATCTTCTTTTTCAATCTATTATTAAAGTGGAAAATTTACGTGGCTAAATCTGTTTTTGCAGGCTAGTTCTCCCATTTATACTTCATATTTGAATATATAGGATGCCATTTTAGTAGTTTTTATTTTTTGAACTGTTTCTAGGACTATTTAGATTGAATTGTTAAATGCTGTGGAGTCGGAGAAGCTGTTGGTGGTTTGAACCACTGACCTTGTGATTAGTAGTCTTCTGCTTACCTGGCAACACCACACTAGGAATCTTAGCATTCATTATTTCTCAAAGACACTCAGTTCTTAAATTCAAACATACAAAAATTAGTATTGGATCCTAATTTATCTTTGTCTATATTCTTCCATAGCTTTAAAACACATTGCTATATAAAAAAGTTATTTAAATCCTGTTAAAATTACAATTTAGGAAGAATAGTGAAGTAGAGGTAGGGGTAGCTGGACTAATTATTATGAATATAATTAAAAGAGAAGCTAATCTATCAGAGCATTGATGCAATGAGGGGTTGCCTGTTAGAGGCTGACACTGACCACAGAGATCTAGAGGAACGAGAATACAGAAGAACAGTAGTCTGATTTTATTGAGTGCAACGGCATGATCTATTTTTTTAAAAAGTAAAACAAAAGCAGCATTTCTATATGAAATCTCTGTAAATCTAAAGGTTCACTTTATTAATTCCATGGTCTACAACACCTACAGAAGTATTCTTTCTGGAATGTAATTGCAATTACATTATCCTCCTTTCATTTGGTTCCTCATGATTTTTCAAAAACAAAAGAGGATATAAAGGTGTCTCCAGACACACAAAATCTAAAAACTTTTAACACCATCAGATCTACACTACAAGAAATATTGAAGTCCTTTAACCAAAGACTCACTGCCATCAAGTCAATTCCAACTCAAAGTAACCCTATATGATAGAGTAGAATTGCCCCTATAGGATTTTCAAGACTATGCATCTTTTCTGAACAGATTGAAACAAAGGAGTTAAGTGGTGGTGGTGATGTGCCATGGAGTCAGTTCTGACTCATAGAGACTCTATATAGGGTTTCTGAGGCTGTAAATCTTTATAGGATCAGAAAGCCTCATCTTTCTCCCATGGAATGGCTGGTTGTTTCAAATTGCTGATCTTGAGGTTCGCAGCCCAATTTATAACCATTACACTACCAGAGGTCCTTTAAACAATTTTTCTATTGTTGAAATTACTTTATATATGGTTTTTCCTATTTTGAAATTACTTTAAATATAATTGACTGATGATATTTTAGTGTGGCACCGTAGAATAAACACTTGAAACACAAGGTTCAAATTCACCAACTGCTCCTTTGAAACTCTTCACAGGGTCACTATGAGTTGAAACTGAATTCACAATTGTTAAGTGCCATTGAGTCGATTCCAACCCACAGCTATCCTGTATATATCCTCCAAGGAGCAGATAGTAAGCTTGAACCACCAACCTTGCAGATCAAACTGACTTTGCAGTCCAGTGCATTAACCCATAGTACTACACCAGGACTCCTAGAAATAATGCATTATTCTATTTTAAAATATATAAAGAAGCATCTGAAAAAAAATAGCAAAAATGACAAGAAAAAAGAGAATTATACTGTTGTCACTTTCCTATGCTATATGTTGGTTAATGTTGTTAAGTTCTATCAAGTTGATTCTGATTCATGACAACCTACATAGGTTTTCAGACAGCAGCTGGAAGGTTGAACTAATGACCTTGCAATTTCCAGCCCACTGATTATCCTACAATGCCACCACAAGGTCAGAAGATCAAACCAACCAGCCGCTCCTTGAAAACCCTATTCAGGGTTGCTTTGAGTTAGAACTAACTTGATGGCACTTAACAACAACAAAACTGTGAATAAATATTTATAATATAAGCCAAGAAGTCCCCGGAGCACTGTGTTTAAAGAGTTTGAATACTAGCCAAAAGATCAGAAGTTTAACACACCACTTGCTCTATGGTTAGAAGATGTGAATAAAAGATGTGATATTCTGTTTCTAGAGAAAACATCTAAAAAGTTGGGAACTAAACAACACACTTCTAAGTAATCTATAAGCCAATTTATAAAAATTTAAAAACCTATAAGCTTCTTAATCTCAATGAAAATAAGACTAAAACATCAACATGTTTAGGATGCCACTAAAGCCACATTTATAGGGAAGTTTATATAATAAATGCATGGATTATCACTAGAAGAAAGATCTCAAATTAATTACCTCAGTTTCTACCTTAAATAAAGAAAATAAACAGCAAATTAAACCCAAAGTTATTTAAAATTTAAAATTATCATTAGACAGGAAATCAATGAAATAGAAAACAAGAGAGAAAATCAATGAAACCAAAGCTGTTTTCTGTTCATTTGTTTATTTTGCTTTGCTTTGTTTTTAGCAGATCCATAAAATTGATAAGCTTCTAGCTACTAGCCAGGAAAAAAGATACAACACAAATTAGCGATATCTGCAATGAAAAGGGCAATATGAGAGATTTTAAATAATTACATGATAACAAGGAAATATATCATGTATAATTTTTGCCAATAAATTAAACATCTTAGATGAAATGGGCCAGATTCTTAGAAAAGACAAAAATTACCAAAGCTCACTCAAAAATAAATTTATAGCTCAGAGAGCCCTATTTGGTTTGCACTGTATCTCCCAAACTTTTATGTTGAAATCCTAGCCCCCTATATCTGTAAATGTAATTCTATTTCAGAAATATACCCTTTAAAGATACTATAACTTGAATTATCATAAAGTTATACTGGAGTATGTTGTTGTTGTGTGCTGTGGAGTCGGTTCCGACTCATAGCGACTCTGTACAGGGTTTCTGAGGCTGTAAATCTTTACGGGAGCAGAAAGCCTCATCTTTCTCCTGCGGAACAGCTGGTAGTTTCAAACTGTTGACCTTGTGGTTCACAGTCCGATTCATAACCGAGTATCAAATGGTGTCCTTACAAAAGCAGTGACAATACAATAAGAAAGGTAAGCAGAGGACTGTGATACCATATTCCACTTAGCTATAAACCAAGGAACATCAGATATATCAACAGCTAGGAGAGAGAAATGGAGCACTTTCTCTCTCATAACTCAGAAGGAATTAACATGACCCAAACCCTCATTTATTTTCCTTGCCTTCATAACAGGGAAACAATAAATTTATGTTGCTATAAGCAACTCAACGGCACTTAACAACAACAACAACAATAAGCGATCCAGTTTGTGGTTACTTCATTATGGCAGCCCCAAAAGTCCTGGTAAGCAATTCAAACCCAGAAGCCACTCCTTGGAAACTCTATACAGGGTTGCTCTGAATGAGAACCAACTCAATGTATATATATCCACGTGTATATGAAAGGAGCTCTGGTAGCATAGTGGTTACGAATGGGGCTGTGAACTGCAAGGTCAGCAGTTCAAAACTACCAGCTATCCCACGGAAGAAAGACAAGGCTTTCTACTCCCGTAAAGATTTACAGCCTCGGAAACCCTGTACAGGGTTGCTATAAGTCGGAACCAACTCCACGGCACTTAACAACAACAACAAATGTGTATATGTGGGTGTATATATGTGTGTGTGTGTATCAATGTATGTGGTATGTGTGTAGGTACTAGTATAGTGCTGTAGGATAAGTACTGCACTTCTAACAGCAAGGTCTGTGGTTCAGGTCTACTCACCACTCCTTGGAAACCCAATAAAGGATTGTGATGAGTTGGGACTTGGCAGAAGCCATGCCATCAAGGAACAGAACGGTGAGAGACCCTAAGCATGAAAAGCTCATTGTTTAGCAAAG
>NW_006408688.1:1241662-1243049 GCF_000296735.1 Chrysochloris asiatica | reverse complement strand
ATTCCTGAGTGCTTTGGTGTACATAAAAACAAAACAAAACAAAAACAGAGGGAATGGAAGCGAATGATGATGCATGGAGAGGATTGTAGTCATTGCAATGAGATGAAGTACGATGAGATGAGTGTAAGGCTAATGTTCTCATCTGTAAACTATCACTCAAGTCACAATAAAAAAAACTTTAAAAAATGAACCAAAAAACAGATGACAGAATGAGAAGATCAAGGGTAGCCTGCAAATCAAGAGTTAAGCCCAACCTGCATGATTCAAACCTTAACTTGTCTTGAAATACATTTATTTCTGGAAGGTGCTATAAATAATTTAAGTACAAAATCTCCATTCAAATCTTGCTTGATCATGTGGTATCTATCTGAACCTTACCTGATTAAGTCTGTTTCCTAAAGAGTAAAATAGGACAAAAACAACTACAAATCATTTCACAAAATGTCTTGTACATAAGTGTTCATAATAATAAGTTAAATGATATTGTTGTTAATTGCCTTCAAATCAGTTCCAATTCATATTGACCTGATGCACAACAGAATGAAACACAGCCAAATCCGGCATCACTAACAATTTTTATTTTATTTGAGCACATTGTTGCTTCTGTCACTGTGTTAATCCATGTAGCTATGGTCTTTTTCACTAACCCTCCAGTTTGACAAACATGATGTCATTCCCAAGAAACTGGTCCTTCCTGTCAACATAGCCAGAGACAATGTTTAAGTATACTCACTTTTAAGGAGTATTCTTATTTATTCCAATAAGGATTTGTTTGTTCTGGTAGTTCATGGTATTTTCAATATTCTTCGCCAACATCATATTCTTCTCTGGTCTTCCTCACTCATTGTCCAATTCTCACATGCATATATGGTGAGTGAAAATACCATGATCTGGGTCAGGCACACCTTAATCCTCAAACTGACATCTTTGCTCTAATACTTTAAAGAGTATATGCAATATATAGTTTGCAATATACAGTTTGATTTCTTGACTACTGATTCCAGGAGCATTGATTGAGGATCCATGCCAAATGAGGTTTTTGCCAACTTCAATCCATTCTTCATTTATCATGATGTTATTTATTGACCTACTGATGAGGATTTTTGTTTTCTTTACATTGAGGTACAACCCATATACCGAACGTTATGGTCTTTGATCATCAATAAGTATATCGCAGTCTACATATTGCAGGTTGTTAATGTATCTTCCACGAATCCTGATGCCACATTCTCCTCCATATAATCCAGCTTCTCAGATTATTTGCTCAGCATACAGATTGAATAGGTTTGGGGAAAATACAATCATGGCACATAACTTTCTTGATTTTAAACCATTCAGTGCTCCCTTGTTATGTTTGAACAACTGCCTCTTGCTCTATGTACAGATC
>NW_006408688.1:1234969-1236717 GCF_000296735.1 Chrysochloris asiatica | reverse complement strand
ATTATAAGAAGCTCTTTAATAATAATCATAGTAAAAATTAAAATTACATTTAGACACTCTCTCACTAAATTTAATCATGTAAAGTTATAATAGTTGCTTTTTACATCAACAATAAGTCTCACCATTAGGAAAAGCCACATCAGCTAAAAGCTTTTCAAGCTTAAGATTACATCCTGCTTAGTAGACACTAAGGCACCTGAAAGAAACAATCTTACAATCAACATCCTGCTCAGTCAGTAGAGCAAGAGACACTGAGGCACCCAGAAGATAGCAAAGAGCCAATCAAGAGCTGTAGGAACACGTAGGAAGGTGGGTAGAAATTTAACTAAAGGTTTTGGGAAATTATTAGTATAGGGGAATTGCTGCTTTGTTTTTGACTATGAAACTTTAGGTACTTTTATGTTCTTATTCTTAAATCCATTATAAGTATAAAAAGTAATAGATGAGAGTAAAAATGCAAGTCAAGATATAGAACTTTGCTTAAAAGTTAATTTGACATTCTTAGGAGGATTAAAGAAAAACAAAAAGAGTTAAAATAAACCCGATGTTATCAGGATACAATAAGAATCAAAGGAGTGTTCTGATGTTTTCTGTTTGTTTGTTTTTTTTGTAACCTTAATGTTTGTTGAGCACAAAGAATGTAACACTTAGTTAAATTATAATTGATCATAATAGTATATAAGAAGCAAAAAACTTTTGAGTAAAAGGGAAGTCATCTGCCTAAGTAAAGAGAAGTCATCATCATCTGCCTAAGACTCACAACCCATCGACTCTGTGTGTGTGTGTGTGTGTGTGTGTGTGTGTGTGTGTGTGTGTGTGTTTCGCTGACTCCACATCCCCCTTTGAGAGCTCCCTAATAATTTGTCCAGGCTGGTCCCCAGCAGGGACTGACTCAAAAGCACTTAATATCAACAACATACATGTGGTGGTGTTATAGGAGATTCACTGGGCTGCTGACTGCAAGGTCAGCAGTTCACTAGTTTCTGCATGGGATAAAGATGATGCTGTCTTCTCTCGGAAACATTCACAGACTCTAAATTCCTACATATGGTCACAATGACTCAGAATTTACAAGATGGAAGTAGGTTTGATTTTTTTTAGTTGGATATGTGTGTGTGTATATTCCTGGTGTAGGAAAAGCACTTAACTGCTAACTACAAGGTCAGCAGTTCAAACTTACCAGTCGCTCATCAGAAACCCTATCCAGAGTTACTATGAGTAATAACTGGATCGATGGCATTTAACAAGAACATATGTAAAGAAAATGTTCATTATCCACAAATGTTTGGAAGCCACCTCATATATGTACATGAAAATACATATATAATCCTATTCATCCAATTAAAGAGAATAAGTCAAAAAACATTGCTGCTAGGGTTCCAGTTCATATATGCGTAGGTTTATTACAAATAATACTTGTTCAAATGTGTTTCTGCAATCCGTGGATGGCTATAGACAAGTTTTCTTACTAATACACTCATTAGTCTTGTTACAGTGCCTTAAGAAAAAGGCCCATTCAAAACAATGATTTCTGAAAGGATCTTCTGGGCCAGTTACATTCAAGGTAGAAAGATCAACTCAGAAGGATATGGGGAGTTTTATTTTAGGATTCCTTTGTGATAACCTATCAAGTAATATTGATAGAGTGTCTCAAAGGACACAAGATGATCACAGGGAACCTACAGTCACCAAATGAAAAGAAATAATAAAGATAAGAGCAGAAATAAATGAAATGGAAAACAGAAAAA
>NW_006408688.1:1230267-1231309 GCF_000296735.1 Chrysochloris asiatica | reverse complement strand
AGGCTGTAAATCTTTACGGGAGCAGAACGCCTCATCTTTCTCCCGCGGAGCGGCTGGTAATTTCGAACTGCTGACCTTCTGGTTCGCAGCCCGATTCGTAACCACTACGCTACCAGGAATAAAGACTCCCGCCCAAGTAGGAGAGTCAACTTCAGGGCTAAATCCCAGAGTCAGAGGTCATAAGAAGCTGTCAGAAGATTCTGTCTCTGGAACCAATGGGGCTTACAACAGGTTCCTCTTTGGCTGTGTGAAAATTGTATCTTGTGGGCACAATGCTGGACCCTTTAGGGGGTGCCCTCACACTCATGTGAAGACACTCAAGCTGGGTAGAGAGAGAGAGCACAGGGGAGAGGAGGGAAAAAAAAGTTTTAAAAAATTGTCACACCTCTTTTTCCACATGTCACTGGGTGACTTTCATGCTGCATCAGCCTGGCTGTGGCCCCACCCTCTGATATCCACCAAGACTGCTGGTCTCAGGCGGCATCCAGATTGATTCAGAAATCACGTTTCTTCTAGCCCCACTCAGATTCCTTCACTGGTGGGTGCCCGAAACTATTTCCCCTTACATTATATTAGATCTAAACCTCCGGGACCGTTCCGGCAAAGCACCTTTCTGGTTTTTCCACCAAGTTTGGGTGTTCTTGTGCATCTCTCCTCACTTCATGTAAGCTGGATACTTCACTCTCAACTCTAGCCCTCCATGGCTATGTCCTTGTTAATGGGTTTAAGAGTCCCTAGGTTTCACCACAGTTTGGACCATCCAGCCCTTCCTCTTCTCTCTCTCATCTCCAGGTTGATGGGAATCTATGGAACATGGCCGAACTCAGCCCATATCTTTATTGCTGCATTTCCCCTACTTCGACTCACCAGTAGATTAATGTGATCACCAGCAAGTTTACATGTCTGTTCATATGTTCCCTTTGAGCCTCAGTCTTGGAGGGGGGTTTGTTCTAAAGAGACTTTATTGCTTACCTTGATGGCTCCCCAGCAAGCAACTTGCTTGTCTTTACAGTAGCCAATCAGACTGCCATTTTTGTTTTTT
>NW_006408688.1:1224708-1229217 GCF_000296735.1 Chrysochloris asiatica | reverse complement strand
CATCATCACCAGTATTTGTTGACCTGTGCTTTTTTGAACTTTGCTGTTATTGCTGGTGTGAGATGTCACTGCTGTTTAGGTTGCATCTTAAGTCAATCTCTTTTAGATATAAAAGGAGAGAGAATTGAGCTGAGATAGAGGGACCCATTGCCACCAAGAAAGAAAGAAGAGCCATGAGTGGAGTGTGTTCTCTGTCCTAGGGCCTCTGTTCTGTGAATCTCCTACATCTAGATGAAGATTGATGCCAAGAAATAGGGAAAATTCCAAGGAATATTGGACCTATAGATGTTGAAATGGAACAAAGACCTTTTTCAAGATCTCATGCTCTGAAATCAAACTTCTAGTTCCCTAAAATTCAAGAGAATACATTTCTATTGGTTAAATCCACCCACTTGTGGTTTTTCTATTATAGCAGCACTAGATAACAAAGACAATATCCATATATTTGCCCAAGGAAAAAACAAACATTTGCATATACAAAGACTTGTACATGAATGTTCATAGCAGTTACTGATGTTTATTGGTAATAGCCATAAACAAGAAACAACACAAATGTCAATAAAAGGGAATGGGTGAACAAGCTTTAGTACATTCATACATTCTACATTACATGTAAACATATAGTGGATATATTTTTTAAAAAATCATGTTGAGAGAAATTAGGCAGACAAAAGGAGGTCACATTGTACGATTCCATTTATATGAAACTTTCAAAAATATAAACTAATCTATAGTGACAGGAGCTCAATGAAGAAAAGAAGAGAGATTATGAGACATGTTTTCCAAGGGAAATTAGATAACTTTCAGGATAATGCATCTGCTCATGAACTTATTTTCATGGATGTATAACTATGTCAGAGCATATCAAATTATACCCTTTAAATAAGTGCAATTCATTATATTTCAATTATACTTTAATATAGCTGTCAAAGTAAGGAAGGAAGTGAGGGAGACAGGGAGAGAGGAAGGCAGGAAGGGAGACAGAGGGAGAGTGTCCTGAGAAGTTTTCATAGTAAATGGCTGGATCCTACCATCACTTAAAAAAGCATTTCAAATGGTATTAAAATATAAAGAGATATGATTAGTGAAAAATAAGTCATGATGGGTAGGGGTCCTGAGAATTGTAGCATACTAAACTAATTTTTCACATTTATACTTAGGTTAGCATCGGCACCTAAGTGTAATTGTTGTTATTAAGTCCCTCAAGTCAGTTCTGATTCCTAATGACCCTACATAGGGTTTCCAAGGATGTAAATCTTAGTGGGAGAAAACCTCATTTTTCTCCCAGAGAGAGCAGTTTATGGGATTGAACTGTCAACCTTGTAGTTAGAATCCAGTATGTATCCTACAGTGCCACCAGTATTCCCACACCTAAATGTTGTTGTTGTTGTTGTTGTTAAGTGCCGTCGAGTCGGTTCCGACCCATAGCGACCCTGTATAGGGTTTCCGAGAGTGTAAATCTTTACGGGAGTAGAAAGCCTCATCTTTCTCCCGCGGAGCAGCTGATAGTTTCGAACCACTGACCTTAAGGTTTGCAGTCCGATTCGTAACCACTACGCTACCAGAGCTCCTGTAGAGAGGATAAAATGATAATCATTTTATCTTCACTTTTTTCTTACAGTTGTGATTCTTGAGCTTGTTGAATAAATTTAAAATGGCTCTAGGGACTATGAGTTAAAGTAAACCCACTACCCTGGGCCAATTCTGACTCAGTGATCCTACAGGACAGAGCATAGCTGACCCAGAGTGTTTTTAAGTCTGTAAATCTTTATTGAAGCAGACTGTCACATCTTATCGCACTCAGAGGCTGTGGAGTTCTACTCACTGAACTTTTGGTTAGTGACGGACTGTTTTAATTACTGTACCACTAGGACTTGCTTAGAATATGGAATGTTAAGTGCCATCAAGTAGATTCCGATTCATAGTGATCTTGTATAGAGTTTCTGAGGAGCGAATGGTGAGTTTGAACCACCCACCTTGTGGCTCAAACTGACCTTGCAGTCCAGCACATTAACCCATATACAAGATAGGTGTTATTTATTTGTGGAAACACACTTAGTAACATTTTAAATCAAAAGAACATCTTCTTGATTTTACTCATGCTGAAATAGAACAGGTAATTACAAATTGTCTTTTAGAATTGAGGAATAACTATTAACATGCCTCTGGATTCATTTTGAGCTACATATATTCTAATAAGTTTTTGTTTATGTGTGTTACATTTAAAGAATTGATACCTTTGAATGAATTCACCCATATAACAAGTTCTAATCACTGAATTTTTAGTAAGCTCATATACAACTCATATATAAATTTAATATGTATTTTAACTATGCCATGTTTCCAAATTTTACTTATTTTTATAAAACATCAAAACAATCAACTTTTAATCAGTGTAATGATCAATAATCTAAAAAGAGGTTTTCTGTTATACTAAGTATTAAACACTGACTGCAAATTCTCATGTTAAAAATAGAAATGAAGGATAAAGGTATAAGGAAAAAAGCATACCCTAATGTAAAGTTTATGTAAGATATACTATTACTATGTTTAGCTATTGGTCAAAACTATAAACCGAACCTATTGTCCTAAGTCAATTAGGTTCATACAGACACAACAAGACAGATCAGAACGACTCCATAGCATTTCTAAGACTTTAACTCTTTATGGAAGCATACTGCCACATCTTTCTCCCTTGGTGCAGGTTGTAGCTTCGAACCATTGATCTTTTGGTTAGCAGCTGAGTGCTTAACCATTGAACCACTAGGGCTCAGTTAATGGGTCAAAATTTCTCTCTTCCCAAAGTCTCATTTTTATTTTTTTGCTTTTTATTCTTAATTCCAGGAAGGATGCTTAATTCCCAAAAATGTCCTCATAAATAAAGTTTATAAAATATATGTGCTATGTAACTGCCGACACTGATTTGCATTAGCCAATCAAAATAAGTATGTAAGGAGTACTCCTGGAAAACAGTGTCTTGATACTAGCCAGTTCTCCTATTATTTATAATAAAAACTCACACTTACATAATACTATTTGTGCAGCAACTTCATCTTGATTCTCCAGATATTTGCTCATTAGTACTTAACAATATTTCCATGTGTTACTTGACAAACAGTAACCTCTAACTTACTGATATATAAAGCAAAGTCCTAACTCATAATATAACATGAATCTAGTGATTCTCCAGATATTTGCTCATTAGGACTTAACAATATTTCCATGCGTTACTTGGCAAAGAGTAATCTCTAATTTACTGATATATAAAGCAAAGTCCTAACTCATAATATAACATGAATCTAGTGACCATATTTCCAACTCACAGTTCATTTCTATCTGTCAGGAAGAGGAAATGAACATAAAACATGCAGTATGGAATAGTTTGGCTATCCTGGATAGTGAACTATCCAGTTGGCACTTGCATCTTATCTATTCCCACCTTTTTATACGCGATCCAGTCAAACACCCTGTCAATATCTGTTGCCTGCAGCACTTCCTGTGATACTGGATGGGAACTGGCCAAGCCGTCAAGCAGCATCACTTCATGCAGAACATCTGTCAGAAACCTCTGCTTTTCCTGAAAAACAGTAGATGAGGCAATATCATAGGTGATTCATGGTTATGACAGAATGTGTGTGACAATAGGAACAGAATCTGTGTCACTTAGTTGATGAAACTCATCAGTATTATATGGTGAGACTCAACAATAAAGAGAACACAGTAAAGAAAATGCCTCTAAGTTATTGTAAAATGTAGGTGGTTGATTTGAGCACAACATGAAATAAAATCAATGAACTACAAGGGCTCTAAATAGATAAAAACCAGCTGACTCTGTTTTACCGGTGTTGAAAGAAAATTTAGACAGTGGACAAATAATGAAAGTGACTAAGATGCAGAATTATTTCTGTGTTCTATAATATGAAGACTATAATTCAAGTCTCAAAATAAAGTTCTCCTGACCTCCTGCCTTCACAGAAGGGGGAAATAATTTAATTTTTTTTAAAAAAATACAAGTGATAAATAGGTAAATAGTTCCTAGATAGTTGTGACCTAAGGAGTCTCATTATAGAGATTAAAGACAGCAAAGTAATTTTTTTAGGTAAATTCAAGATCGTTGTTGGTTTTCTTATGTGTTGTAGAATAGGCTCTGACTCATAGCAGACCTGTACAGGGTTTCCGAGGAGCAGATGGTGAGTTCAAGACACCAGCCTTATCGTTAACAGTTCAGTACTTCTCCTACAGTGCCACAAAAAGGACCCCAAGTTCAATATAAGAGGTACTAACAACCTTTAAGGCTTACAGTACTATTGCACTATTTTATACTATTTATCTCTAACATCACTAGAAAAATCCATCTTCCCTCCCTCCACTCTCTGTCTCTCAAACACACACACACACACACACACAAACACATACATTTTATTTTTCTGAAAAAGTTTCAAGAGACTACAAGTAGTAAAGGTACTGTTTACCAAATGATAATATCTGTCAGTTTGTCATATTATCATA
>NW_006408688.1:1222557-1224463 GCF_000296735.1 Chrysochloris asiatica | reverse complement strand
CAGATGATGGGCACTCAAGTTGGAAGGTGCTCAAAATATGACTGAGCTACCTCCTCAAAGTAGAGTTGACCATGATGACATGAATGGGAAAAAACTTTGGGGATGTTCATTTGCTGATGATGCACAACTCAAAATAAGGAGAACAGCTGCAAACATTCATTAATAATCAGAAAATGGCACATGCAAATATGAATCTAAGAAAATTGGAATTTGTCAAAAATGAAATGGAATACACCAAGATTGTTATCCTAGGCATTAGTGAGCTGAAAAGGACCGGTATTGGCCATTTTGAATCTGATAATCATATGGTTTACTATCCAGGAATAACAAATTTAAGAGGAATGGCACAGCATTCATCAGCAAAAAGAACATTTCAAGATATAACTTGAAATACAACGCTGTCTGTGAAAGATAATATCCATATGCCTACAAGGAAGACCAGTTAATACCACTGCTCTTCAAATATACACACCAACCACTAACGCCAATGATGATGAAATTGAAGAATTCTATGAACTTCTTTAATCTGAAATTGATCAAACATGCAATCAAGATGTATTAATAATTACTGGTGATCGGAATGCAAAAGTTGGAAACAAATAGGAAGAATTTGTATTTGGAAAATATGGCCTTGGTGATAGAAACGATGCTGGAGATCACATGATAGAATTTTGTGGAACCAGTGACTTATTTGGAGCTCTGGTGTAACACTGTAGGATAAGCCCTGTACTGCTAACCACATGGTCAGTGGTTCAACTCCTTAGAAACTCTATATAGGGTTACTATAAATCAGAACCAATTTTATAGCACTTAACAACAACAATGACTTATTTATTGCAAAATCCTTTTTCAAAAACATACACATGAACCTTACAATATGGCCTAAACAGTAATAAAATTACCTACATCTGTGGGAGAGATGGTTGAAAAGCTCAATATTATCAGCCATATCAAGGGCAGGGGCTCACAGTAGAACAGACCATCAATTGCTCATATGCAAGTTCAAGGCTGAAATTGAAGAAAATTTTTAAAAGTTCAACAGAGCCAAAATATGACCTTGAACATATCCTGCCTGAATTTAGAGACCATCTTAAGATGAGATTTGATGCATTTGATACTAATAACCAAAGACAAGAAGAGCTGTGGATGACATGAAGAGTACAGAAAGAAAACAAAAGGACATTAAAAAGGCAGGGAAGAAAGAAAAGAACAAAATGGATGTCAGAAGGGACTTTGAAACTTGTTTAGCATCAAAGAAATGCTAAAGAAAAATTTAAAAACTAAGAAATAAAAGAGCTTAATAGAAAATTGCAAAGGGCAGCTTCAAAAACCAAAGTCAAGTATTCAAATTAAATGTATAAAGACCTGGAGTTAGAATACTAAAAGGAAAGATGATATTAAGCAATTTTCAAGCTGAAAAAGTGATGATAAAATTAAAGCCTCAATTTGCAATATTGAAGAATACCTTTGGAAAACATTTAATCATGCTAGAAAGCACCAAAAGAAGATAGAAGGCACAAAGCATCACTGTGCCGTCCAGAAACAGAGGATCCTAGGACCATCAAGGGAGAAGAGCACAAGCAGAATGTGGTACCCTATCCAAAGAAGCAGTGACACCAGAGATGGAGGCAGAGATGATGACATGGAGAGAGGAAGTAGCTGAGGACTCCAGATTCATGGAAAGACAGGGACTGAAGGCTGGCAGCCAGGAAGCAGGTTTGCAGAATGTGCCCTTTGGTGGTTCAAATTATTATATATGCCTGAGTGTTAATAAATAAATAAATAAATAAAAGCTAAAATGAATAGAGAGAAATACTGTTAACTGATGGTACATGGTGGGGAGTCTAATCATTATAATGAAACAAAGTATACGGTTTGTTGAATGTAAAACTGATGATCAAGTCTC
>NW_006408688.1:1220261-1221899 GCF_000296735.1 Chrysochloris asiatica | reverse complement strand
ACTTTTAATATTGTCCTCCAACACCATAGCTCAAATGCATCAATTCTTCTACAGTTTTCCTTATTCACTGTCCAACTTTCATAAGCATATGAGGTTATTGAACACTCCTGGCTTACATAAGGCCTCAAACTGACATCTTTGTTCTTTAACACTTTAAAGAGGTCTTGTGGAACACATTTACCTAATTCAGTAAGTTGTTTGATTTCTTGACTGCTGCCTCCGTAAGTGTTGAAGGTTGATCCAAGCAAAATGAAGTTTTTGACAACTTTGATTTTTCTACATTTACATGGATGTTACTAATTGGTCCAGCAGTGATGAGTTTGGTTTTCTTTACATTGAGGTGCAACCCATACCGAAGGCTGTAGTCTTTGCTCTTCATCAGTAAGTATTTTATGTCCTCTTCGCTTTCAGAAAGCAATGTTTTATCATCTGCATATCACAAGATATGTTAATGAATCTGCCTCCTATCCTTGATGCCACATTTTTGTTCACATAATACAGCTTCTCAGAATATTTGCTCAGAATACAGATTAAATAAGTGTGGTGAAAGAATACAACTGTGGCATGCATCTTTCTGAATTTTAAACTATTTGGTGTTCCCTTGTTCTGTTCAAATAACTGTCTCTTGGTCTATGCACAGGTTTCTCATGAGCACAATTAAGTGTTCTGGAATACTCATTGTCCACAATTTGTCCATAGTTTTTATTTATTTATTTATTTAATGAAAAGTCTTTGCACAGTCAATAAAACACAGGTAAACATCTTTCTGATATTCTCTGCTTTCACCCAAGATCCTTCTGATCTCAGCAATAATATCCCTTATTCCACGTCCTCATCTAAATCCAGCTTGAATCTCGTGAATTTCTCTGTCAATATACGGTTGCAGCTGTTTTTGTATTATATTAAGTAAATTTTACTTATGTGACATTAATGATATTGTCTAAAGATTTCTGCTTTCTGCTGGGTCACCTTTGTTTGGAATGGGCACAAATATTAATCTCTTCCAGTCAGTTGGACAGGTAGTTATCTTCTAAATTTCTTGGTGTAGATGAGTGGGAGCCTCCAGTGTTGCTTCAGTTTGTTGAAAGATTTCTATTTGTGTTCCATCAATTCCTTGTGCTTTTTTCTTTGTCAATGCCTTCAATGCACCTTGGATTTCCTCCTTCAGTATAACTGGCTCTTGATTATTTACTATCTCTTGCAATGGTTGAATATCGGCAATTTCCTTTTGGTACAGTGACTCTGTGTATTCCTTCCATCTTCTTTTGATGCTTTCTGCATAATTCAGTATCTTGTCCTTAGAATCCTTCAATATTTCAAATTGAGGCTTGAATTTTTTCAGTTCCTTCAGCTTGAGAAATACTGAGTGTGTTCTTCCCTCTGGCTTTTCTAACTCCACATCTTTGCACTATTGCTTATAGTATTTTATGTTGTCTTCTCAAGCTTCTTTTTAATTTTTTTATTCAACTCTTTAACTTCCTCATATCTTCCATTTGCTTTAGCATCTCTATGCTGGAGAGCAAGTTTCAGTTTATCCAGACACTCATTTTGGTCTTTTTCCTTCTATCTTGTCTTCTTAATGACCTTTTGGTTTCTTCCTGTATGATGTTCTTGATGTCATCCTACAACTCTTCTGGT
>NW_006408688.1:1217193-1219539 GCF_000296735.1 Chrysochloris asiatica | reverse complement strand
TTTTTTTTTTTTTTCTTTTTGGTATCTGTTCATTAGCCCCACTGTTTGCACACTTTCATTGTAGTGAGGAGAGGTGGAGCCTGAGTGAATGGACATCCCCAACCCCACCACTGGTGGGTTCTTCTGCCACAAATTTGCACAAATACTCTCAGACCAAGAGCCAGCCCTGAACTGCTTTTTAATAGAAAAAAAGCCAGAAAAAAGGGGTGTGGAAATGGAAAGAGAGTTTAAAAACAAAAAAGGCTGAAAATTAACTTAAATCCTGAGGTACACCATAACAACCAACAGTGGCATCATGAAATTTATCAGGTGACTTTGAAGGCAAGAAGTTGAAAGAGGATATTAAAGTCATACTCATATTAGGCTACAGATTTTTTGTTGTTGTTTTCCTACTCTCCTTCCTCTCCCTTTTCTGCAATTATAGACTACAGTATCCAATCTAGGTTTTTTTGTTGTTTCTATTGTTATTTTGTTTTTTGGTGGGCTTTTTCTTTCTTGCTTGCTTGCTTTTTGCTATTTTGCTGTTTTATGCTCCACCTTTTACCTTTGTGGGACTCTTTCTCTCCCTATACTACCCAAGAAGAGACAGCAACTGCTGCCATATAGTTAAGCTATAATCACACTCTATAAGACACCAAAATTCAGGTGAGAATCAATACCAACTGCCATACACCAGGGAGGCAGACAACACCTGTGAAAGTTACTGTGAGTCAAGCAATATGAAGAGTGAAAAGGGAAGCCCACCCCTGATCTTATCTATCTGGAGGCAATCAGAAAGCATGAAAAAATACCAAAACACACACTCTATTAAGTATTAAGGCCACGGATAAACATTAAACATGTCCAAGAAGCAAAAGCAGATATCAGCACATGTCCAGAAACCAGATAAAAGGTCTGAGACAAATGAACTAGAGGTAGACCCAGACCACATTGTGGAAGGAGGGCAAGCCTTGGAAATGCCTGAGAAGGAATTCAGAAAAATGATTTTTAAATGTTTCAAAACACTTTACAATTGTTGTTTTTAAGTACCATGGAGTCAGTTCCGACTCATAGTGACCCTGCACAGGGTTTCCGTGGCTTTAAATCTTTACAGGATCAGAAAGCCTCACCTTTCTCTCACAGAATGGCTGGTAGTTTTGAACTACTGACCTTAAGGTTAGTAGCCCAATTTGCAACCACTACACTACCAGAGATCCTAACAAAGGAGTTGAGAAAAATAAGGAAAAAGTCAGGAAAGCACTACAGGAACAATCAAATAAGATAGATACCACATTGGAAACAATTCAAAACCTACAAAAAGAGGTCCAAATGATCAATAATAGAATATCAGTGAAATGATATACAATAGTATGAATGTAAAGCAATGTTCTCCCATGTAAACTATCACATAATTCACAATAAACATTTTTAAAAAGAAAAATTCTATCTTTTTCCAACCTTTGTATTCCAATCTCCAGTAATTATCAATACATCTTTATTGCATGTTTGCTCAATATCAGACTGAAGAAATTGGTAAAATTCTTAAATTTCTTCATCACTAGCTTTAGTGGTTGGTGTGTAAATTTGAATAATAGCGGTATTAATTAGCTTCCTTGTAGAGGTATGGATAGTCCCTTAATACAGATAGCATTGTCCTTAGAGACCGATCTTGAAATGATGTTCAATACGATGTCATTCCTCGTCAATCTGTCATTTCCAGAATAGTAAAACAAGTAATTGTCAGATTCAAAAATGGTCACAACCGGTACATTTCACCTCACTAATGGTAGCACAGTGGTTACGAATTGGGCTGCTAAACTCAGGTCGGCAGTTCGAAACTACCAGCTGTTCCGCGGGAGAAAGATGAGGCTTTCTGCTTCCGTAAAGATTTACAGCCTCGGAAACCCTGTTCAGGGACACTATGAGTCAGAATCGACTCCACGGTACTTAACAACAACAACAATGCCCAGAATAAGGAGCTCTGGTAGCATAGTGGTTACGAATTGGGCTACGACCCTCAAGGTAAGCAGGTCGAAACTACCAACTGTTCCGCGGGAGAAAGACGAGGCTTTCTGCTCCCATAAAGATTTACAGCCTCGGAAAACACGTTCAGGGTCGCTGTGGGTCGGAACCGATTCGACGGCACTTAACAACTACACTTAACAACGGCACTTAACATTACAACAATGCCCAGGATATCTATCTTTATTCGTTCCATTTCATTTTGACAATTTCCAATTTTCCTATATTATACATAACATACTTTATACATAACATGTCATGATTATTAATAGATGTTTACAGCTGTTTCTATTCATTTTGAGTTGTGCCCTATCAGCAAATAAAGGTCCCTAAGGCACACCATTC
>NW_006408688.1:1199613-1216793 GCF_000296735.1 Chrysochloris asiatica | reverse complement strand
CCATGGCATCTCTTCCAGAATCACAAGCCACTACCGTATGACAAACTGACAGATAGGGGATATCATTGCTGATGCCATATGGATCATAACTGAAAGTAGGGAATGCTAGAAAGATGTTTACTTGTCTTTATTGACTATGCAGAGGTTTTCAACTTGGTAGATCATGATAACTATGGATAATATTGTGAAAATCAGGTATTCCAGAACATCTAATTGTGCTCATGAGGAACCTGTACACAGACCAAGAGGCAGTTGTTCAAACAGAACAATTGTAAATTGAATGATTTAAAATCTGGAATGGTGTGTGATTGGGCTGTATTCTTTCACCATACTTATTCAACCTATGTGCTGAACAAATATCTAAGAAGCTAAATTATTTGAAAAACAGCATGGTTTCAGGATTAAAGGAAGACTCATTAGCAACCTGCAATATGCAACTGATGCTCCCTTGCTTGCTGAAAGGGAAGAGGGCTCTAAATACTTACTTATCAAAGACCATAGCCTTCAGTATGCACTGCACCTCAGTGTAAAGAAAGAAAATCCTTACACATGTATTGTGATTAGTGGGGGAAAGGTGGAAGGTGCCAAAGACTTCATTTTGCTTAAATCTACAATCAACATTCAATAAATTAAATTAGGTATTGCATTAGGCTAATCTGTGCATAAGACAGTTTATTATTCTTGAAAGTGTCCAAGAAAAAGGTATCAGTTTGAGGACTAAGGTGCACATATACATGTGAAATTTGGGCAATGAATAAGGAAGACCACAGATGAATTGATGCATTTGAATTATGGTGTTAGAGAACAATATTGAACATCATTCTGGACTGCCAGAACAACAACAAAAAAAAACAAATCTGTGTTGGAAGCAGGATAGCCAGCATGTACCTTAGAAGTAAGAATGGCAATTCTTGGTCTCTCATAGTTCAGGCACATTATCACAATGGATCAGTAGGAAGGACATTGGTAAAGTTGAGAGTCAGCAAAAATGAGTAATACACCTAATGAGATGGATTGGTATAGTGGCAGAAGCATTAGTTTCAAGCATAAAAACAATTTGGAGGATGGCCACACTGAGCTGCATTTCATTCTGCTGTGCATAGAGTCACTATGAGTTGGAATTGACTTTAACAACAACCTAACAACCTGGTGTGGCACTGTGGGTTAATGTGCCAGACTGCAAAGCCATTGGAACTGCAAGGTCAGCAGTTCAAGCTCACCAGCTGCTCCTTGGAAACCATATACAGGGTCGCTATGGGTCGGAATCGACTCAACGACACTTGAAAACAACAACATAATATCTGGTGAGGCACTCTAGTATAAGTTATAGACTGTTAAACACAAGGTTGGCTGTTCAAATACACTACCTGCTCCTTGGAAATCTTGTACAGGGTTGCTATGAGTCAGAACCAACTCTACAGAACTTAACCACCACAACAAATAAGATCTTTAATGCATATGTGAATTAAGAAAATAAATACAAAGTAGATGACAATGCCTAAGCCTAATCTGCTACCATGAAGTAATAAAAACAGACAACTCATAAGACTTTTTGCATTCTGTGCATTGTTGTTGTTATTATTAGGTGCCATTGAGTCGGCACCAACTCATAGCGACCCTATGCACAGCAGAATGAAACACTGCCTGATCCTGGGCCAGTCTCATTACTGTTGAAAAGCTTGAGCCCATTAATGCTGCCACTTTGCCAATCCATCTCGCTGGGAGTCTTCCTCTTTTTCTTTGACCCTCCACACTACCTGACAATATGCCGAAGCATGACAGATGAAGTTTGGCCATCCTGGCCTCCAAGGAGCACTCTGGCTGCACTTCTTCCAAAACAGATCTGTTGGTTCTTTTGGCAGCCCATGGCACTTTCAATATTCTTCTTCAGCACTGAGACATTAGTATTTGCTCTCCTAAAAGACAATTTGTTATACTAGAAATAAAGTGCAGTAGAAAAGTACTTTTCTGTTGATTTTATATTAAGAAACCCTCCTTAAGAAAATAGCTTGGGTTTTGTTAACCAAACTGGTGGCAGCCACTTATTATCCTGATATCCTGCATTCATAGAGTTAGGAGTGAAATTAAAAAAAAGAAGGTGTAACTGATAACAAGGGCTAAATAGTTCCAGGATAGTTGCAACCTATTACAGAGATTAAAGATTGCAAAGCTTAAATGATTTAACTAATTCTGAGCTCACTACTGAATTCTACTAGCTTTGAGCCAGCATATAAACAGTATGTAATTTTTGAACAAATTGTAACTTCAAGCTGAGAATAGACTAGTCCTATATTTAAACAAATGGAAATGCAGAATATATATGCCAAGTGAAGAACAGTTAACAGGGGCATCTAAGTACATGTTACTTTAAATCTTGATTTACAAAAAAAAAAATTGCTCCTCATTGTTTGTTCAATAAGTTAATATGTTTAATCAATAATTCAATTAACTACCATCCAACTATACAAAGTGAGGTTTATTTTCTAATTGTGTAGTTTTAAGAGTTTATTGGCTATTCATCTAATTTATTCATCCTTCTTATACACTAAAAGTTTCACAACAATACGATGTGTTCTTTCAAAGGGCTACATAGCCACAGCTGAACCAAACCACATACTCAATCACAGAGGAGTCTTTCCAGGTCCCATGAGGCCACAGATCAGTTCATACTCAGATTGAATTAAGTGAGATAGCTGGCAAACACTTATGCTGTATATCTTCTCAGAATAATTTTCTTATTCAAGACAAATGAAGGAAAATAGAGCTAGACATTGTGACTTAAATTTTCAAGAATAATAAAAACACATCGTATAAACATTGCTGATTTACGACCTCTAAAAAGTAGCAATAAGATTTCAGATAAATGTTCAATTTAGAGACTAAGGTAAAATCATATGCTAATTCAAAAATAAAAACAATTTACTTTTAAGCTGGTGTCCAGAAGTGTTAGTCATGCTATTTAAAAATACATATTAAAATTATTTGAAATTGAAATTAATAGGAGAAATTATGAAATGTAAAATTATACTTCAACTTGACTAGTGAACAGTTTTATGTACAATAGTAAGTACTAATTGGAGATATGGTTTCCATTCTGAAGTTAAAATAATATAAACTTCTTCAGATAGTAAGTGTCTGCTACAGTACCTGTTAATAAACAGAAAGTTAAAATCAGAGCATAAACTGAACTTAAAATAATCCTTTATTTGAAATATAATTTTAACTTTTAGCAATATTAAATATGTATTTATGAATGTTAAAATTTAATAAACATCTTTACTGAACTTGTGAATTTTTAAATAGTTTTAGATAAATGGCTGAGTAATCTTAAAGAATGGAATCTAAGGTAAATTTCAAATAATACATTTTCACATTTAAGAAAACATGTTATATATATTTCTAGATGCTTCTATACAAGAACAGAAACATAGCTTTGCTTACTAAGTAGAATTTCAATAATCAGTGTTTAAATTTAGTACAACTAGGTCATTAGCAGAGTCCTGGTTTGGCACTGTAGGATAAGCACTGGACTGCTAGTCTCAAGGTTGGTGGTTCAAGTCAGCTGCTCCTTGGAAACCATGCACAGGATTACTATGAGTCAAAACTGATTTGATGGCAGTTAACAACAAAAAGGTTGTTATCAATATGTTCATCTTCATATTGTTGGGGAGAATGATTTTGTATAATTGAGAAAAATGAGACTTGTGTTCATAAAGAGATTAAGAGAAAGAAAATCAATCCTGGCAGAATAACACTCACAAAGCCCAGAAGAAAGAATACCTTAAACTGAAGGGGGGAGGGGGGAAATTCGAATCAGAGCAAAACCCAGTTTAACAGAACTACAAAAAATCTCCAAGAAAGAAGATACTCATATTTTATAAAAACCCTGTGTCACTATAAAATATAAAATAATAAAATATGAAATTATCCTCTCTTGCCAGTTCCTGGCCAGGACCATCATCATCATCCTTAAGAATAACAAAAGAAAAAAAATCACTAATTATTGATTAATTGCCTACCTTTTACCAGGGACTGTGAAAGTTTAAAAAATAAGTTAAATTTGGAGTTTTGCACAATGAACCTTCTGGAAATGTGGACACAGTTCAGAGAGACAATTTAGCTTTAGCAGAAGAGCAGAGAGAGGAGTCAGTCATAGGACTTTAAGGAAAATTCTGAAAGAACGAAGACCATGCTCAATTTGCCAGCTTTCTATACTGTATTCTAAGAAGAAGTTGCTATAATCACAAACTTGATATAGAGCCTTTATCAAAATCCCAGGCTGTCACAAGCAAGGCTATTCTACCCAACTTACATGTCGTTCTATCAGGTATATAAGTCTTCTGAGATAACAGATGCAGGAGACAAAGTGTGACAGAGTTTACTGGGAAAGAGAATAAGAAATGATAAAATAAAAGTGTCCCTTTATGTAAAAGTTAGTTGCCCTCGTGGCATTGCAGGTTAGGTGTTGGGCTACTGACTTCAAATCCGTGGTTCAAGCCCACCACCAATTCTGTGCAAAAAAGATGGGGCTGTCTGTTCCCATAAAGATTTGGTCTCAGAAACCCTGTGTGGGATTTCTCTGAGCCAGAATTGACTCAGTAGCAGCAGGGTTTGGATTTTGCTGTGGTACATTAAAGTTGTCAACTGACAGACTGAGAAAGACCTCAATCCCAACAACATTATTATTGGTCAAAAAAAGAGAAGGAGGTGATCTCTCCTCAGATTTCTGGTGTGCACTGATTTATTTGATATGACTCATCTAGGCATAGTCTTTGGGATTCCCACCATACAGCAGGGTGGGACTATGCAGATGAGATGTATGTCTTTTCTCCTGATGTGCCTGGGCAAGAGACAGTGAGGGAAGACATAGATTAGATCATATGATTCAGTTAGGAATGATTGCTAACAGGGTCCATTCTGATTGCAACAAGTCGGAGCTCTAATATGGTGATTGATCAATTTTGCTATCCCCTTGGATATAACACAAGTCACATCCAGAGTAGGAATGGAAAAATCTCACTGTCATCAAAACAGAAGAGTGAGGAGTGCAACATGTCTTTGGACCCCAAGATCTCTGAGTGCTGAAACTTCCAGGAGACAGAATTGTGACACCAAAGGATCAGGAGAGGACCAGCAGCAGCAGAACCAAGGTTCAAAGCATGAGACAGAGTGGTGGGCTTCTTGGTCCACAGAGCAAGTAAAGCTGAGGGCCTTTGGGTAGCTTCTTTGTGAAGCTGGGGAGGGGTGCCTCCAGACATTTAATCAGGGGAAGTTTGTTCACCCATGGAGCCAGAGCTGTATGCCTTTAAACTGAAGCTTTGGCATGCCCTTTGTGCATTTATTGGCAGTGCTAAAAGAGCTTTTAAATGTTGCCAAAATAGCTGCTGCTGCTGCTGTGTGCCATGGAGTCGGTTCCGACTCATAGTGATCTTGTACAGGGTTTCTAAGGCTGTAAGTCTTTATGGGAGCAGAATGCCTCATCTTTCTCTCGTGGAACAGCTGGTAGTTTTGAACTGCTAACCTTGCAGTTCACAGCCCAATTTTAACCACGATGCTAAGTAGAGCAGAGGTTAAAAGGTTTCATGGCTGAGAGACTGGATGACCCAAGAGAGATCTGCCTATGAACATGGCTAGAAGGAGGCTGCTCTGGAAAAAGAACTATGTCCTGGTTATTTCTGACCCTGAAATGTAACCTGTCAATGTCCACTATAAGCCCCATAGTTGTGAGAATTGTCTTAGTACTGTGTGGCTATTGCATGGAATTATTAAACCCAATTGAACCCAGTAGAGAAGTAGAAAGTTCCATGAAAGGGTAGTTGGTGTCAGAATTCGTAAACAAGTTTGAAAAGTGGAGACATATCTGACCTCTGGATTATAGAAATCTGTCTTGGGCTGATGAATTCAATTCTTCTTCAGACCTTGTGAAGTCAGAGGAAGTCAGATGCTGTCCCACACTTTCTTATGATTTCACTAGACAGATGGCCCTTAAGGATGTCCTGCACTACCTGCAAAAAAATGTGGCTGTAAATTTTACTTCCTAACGGATTGTTTCTGCAGCCAGGTGGGATCAAATACTCTCTGATATCTTATGAGCAATAGGAGAGAGAAAAAGCAAATCATCACAGTTTAATATGGCTGACTACGCAGGGAATTCTTCTAGAAAAAGAGGAAAAAGAAACACAAGGACAGAAAGTCATCTTGTTCTGACAGTTTAGATTCTGAAAGTAATACAGTCAAGAGGGCAGAATATATATGTAAAAGCAGTAAGGCAGCAAAGAAATAAAAGCACAAGAAGCAGAATGAGGAAGAGTAGAAGGAGAGGACAGGGTAGTTTAGAGATCTAGGAACCCTGAGCCATGTGGAACCCTTGAAGCCCTGACTCCTGGAAAGGCTCATTAGCAAGAATATGACTTCAGACCCTATTGACTTCTCTCTCAGGGTAGCTGGGCTCTCTGTAATTGGCAGGATTGAAAGTTAGATATTAAGAGCAATTGCATGAATGACATGCTCCTCTATCACCCCTGATCATTTCACAAGTGATCTTACCCATTCACTGACCCGACTTTATTCAATGAGTTGTTGTTGTTAGGTGCCATCGACTCGGTACCGACCTATAGCGACCATATGTACAGCAGAATGAAACACTGCTCAATCCTGGGCCAACCTCACTGCTGTTGCCACGCTTGAGTCTATCGATGCTGCCACTTGGCCAATCCATCTCATTGGGAGGTTCCAATATTGCCCATTATTGCTACTACTACTACTACTATTAGAGCTAGATTCCTATACACGAGCCCAAAATATAGCAATGTTACTGCTGAGAAGGTGGAACTGTCTAATGTTGAAGAATACAGAGCAATTGTTCCCTCATGGCTGGTCTATATTCGGAAGATTAGGGGATGATTCCAGCCTGTAGTACAGGATCGGAATGAGATTGGCAGCATGGGAATAGCGTTCACATTTCCATTCCACTAGTATGGTGTCCTTGTGTAGCACTGTAGGATCAGCACTGAAACGCTAACTGAAAGGTCAGTGGTTTAAATCCACTAGCCACTTCTTTCAAACCCTATACAGGGTGCTCTGACTCAGATGCAAGGTAACAGCACTTAACAACAACAACAGAATGGTCTATGACACTAAAAATGTCAGTCAATGGCCACAGATAAACAAAACCTTACTGGCAGTGACTTAGCTTGTGTATTGCATTCTGACAATATGATGAACCAGACAGCCCAAGCCAAGATCACTGCTCTACATTGTATTTAATTTTGTTTGAGTCAGTTCCACTTCAGATCTCGGCTTAAATTCTTGGTAGTTGAGGGAAGAGAAGAACAGGGAGAAGCCAAAAAAAAAAAAAAAAAAAGATGTCTGAACTAATGCAAGAAATGAGTGAAAAAATAGTTAGGTACAATGAATGAAATACACACAAACCTCAATTATAAACATAGTGGTTGCTGTTGTTAAGTGCTGTTGAGTTGGTTCTGACTCATAGAGACCTTCAGGAGAATCTGATGAGTTTGAACCACTGACCTTGTGGTTCAAACCAAGTTTGCACTTATCCTACAGCATTGCACTATCAACTATGGTTAGGTTCCAAAAACCAGGTTGTTATTAAAAAATCATCATTATGCAAAAATAGAGGATGACCACATCAGATAACAAAATGAAGAATGAAGACATCATTAAATAACTGATAATTATATCATTACAACATTACAAAATGACATCATGGCCCAATCAAGTTGAAATATAACCTAAACCATCACACCCAGCAATATTTTTGCTTTCTACCTTTGCATTTTTTACTGCCAGAAAAGTATATTATGCATAAAAAAGTTGTATCACAGATTTTATACTGTTGTCACAAATGTGAACTGTCAGATAATGAGAGAGTCACTAGGTGAGGAGTAGGTGTTATAATTTTCTCTTAAAAATTAGAAATGTTAAAAAATATTCTGAGGAAAAAAAATAGTAAATTAGAATGATACATAGAAAAATAATAGAAGTACTGAAAGGTGACCTGACCACTAAAGGACTTTAAATTTGTGTGTGTGTATTATATAAGGGAAAGTACATTTGTAATACATATTCAATAGTTAGCTTCATTTAACCTCATAGTTTAAGGTCATAAGATAGTCCAATTTACCACTGTCACAAAAGCTGTAAAAGCAAAGACAAATAGGAGAACACTATATCTGTTCAAAAGAACTTTAATGTTAACAACTGTAATGAATCCTACTACCCTACTAAAAAGGAACTGTGGTACTCTAGTGTTTATGAGTTGGGTTGCTAAGCTCATGGCCAGCAGTTCGAAGCTACCATTGGCTGCACAGGAGAAAGATGAGAGTTTCTGCCCCTGTAAAGATTCATAGACTTGGAAACCCTATTCAGGGTCGCTCTGAATTGGAACAGACTCCACAGCACATAATCACCACCATCACAAACAGTCTACTAAAAACACTATGTAGAAGTTTTGAACACATGCATACATCTAAAGAGTTTCAATAATCTTTAACATATCATTTTGTATACTATTAGTTAAAAATAAATTGCATTCGAATATTTAGAGTGAAAAGGCATTTCAAAGAAGCCAAAAAGTGTGAGTAAATGCATAGACTGAGAATTAACACCACAAAAACAAGAAAACTGCCATTATGTTAATTATTCAGTCATTAAAGAAATATGTATCAAGTTCCTACTCTGTGTCAGGTACTGATTTGTGTTTTGGGAATAAAGAGATGACTAACACTAAATTCCTAATCTTAAAATGCTAAAGAGTGGGAGAGAAGGTACAAGAGAAAGGCAGATAAACTGCTAACTCTATCATAATATGATAAATGCTACTAAAACATAGAGGATGGAATGATTAATGAGTTTAGAAAAGGCATCAGAGTGAAGTGACATTAAAACAGATTGTTGAAGGCTGAGTGGTTCAGATGAATGGGGGAAGCAGCTAAACAGGGAAAAGCCAGGCAGAGAAACATAAGACAAAACAAACAAACAAAAACTTTATTCTGTCTGAGTCTTCAGTTATAAGGTCAAAGAGTTTGGTTTTAATAAATGGGTATTATCAGAATTAATAAATCCTCACCATTGGACCAATAAATAACTTCCATATAAATGGAGAAAAGATTGAAGTTGTCAATGATTCATTTGTTTGGACCAACCATCAACACTCATGGGAGCAGCAGTCAAGAAATCACACGATGTTTTTGCATTAGGCAAATCTGCTACACAAAACTTCTTTAAAGTGTTGAAGAGCAAAGATACCTGTTTAAGGACTAAAGTTCACCTGACCCAAGTCATGGTATTTTCAATAATCTCATATGCATGCGAAAGTTGGAAAGTGAATAAGGAAGACTATAGAAGAATTGATGCATTTGAGCTATGGTATTGGAGAAAAATATTGAAAGTACCATGAACTGCTAAAAGAACAAACAGATCCATGTTGGAAGCAATACAGCCAGAGTGCTCCTTGGAAGCCAGGAATGCCAGACATTGTCTCTCATACTTCTGACATATTGTCAGGAGTGACCAGTCACTGGAAAAGGACATCATGTTTGGTAAAATGGAGGGTCAGAGAAAAAGAGGAAGATCGCCCAACAAGTTGGATTGGCATAGTGTCAACAGCATTGTGTTCAAATGCAGCAATGATTGTGGAGTTGGCCCAGGACTGGAAGGTGTTTCATTCTGTTATGCATAGGGTTGCTATGAGTTTGTACCGACTTGATAGCACTTAACAACAACAACATCAGCACTAATGATACAATACAATTATTGTGTCTTAGGAAATTATTTATATATAGTATATAAGGTAACTTGATATATAGACAGGAGACAGGAAGTGGCTATTGTGCTAAAGACATGTAATGATGATGTATCAAAACCAGGTATTCCTGAAGTACTTTTGTGGCTGAGGGAGAATTTGAATGAAAAGTCAACCAATATTGATGTCTTGGATTCTTTTGTGGATGATGGAACTTAAGTACTCAAAGACAACTACATCGAGTAGAGGTTCATAGAATTAAAAAAAAAAAATTTTTTTTTTTTTTGGAGCTGCTAACAAACATGGTGCGCCTGACCCAAGCCATGGTATTTTCAATAACCTCATATGGATGTGAAAGCTGGACAGTGAATAAGGAAGATCATTGAAGAATTGATGCCTTTGAGTTGTGGTGTTGGAGGAGAATACTGAAAGTGCCATGGACTGCCAAAAGAACCAATAGATCTGTTTTGGAAGAAGTGCAACCAGAGTGCTCCTTGGAGGCCAGGATGGCTAAGCTTCGTCTCTCATACTTTGGACTCATTGTCCGGAGAGAAAAGTCGCTGGAGAAGGATGTCATGCTGGGTAAGGTGGAGGGTCAGAGAAAAAGAGGAAGACCCCCAACGAGATGGATTGGCCAGGTGACATCATTGATGGTGTCAAGTGTAGTGGCGGTAGTGAGGTTGGCCCAGGATCGGACATTGTTTCGTTCTGCTGTGCATGGGGTCGCTATGAGTCGGTTACAACTCGATGGCATCTGACAACAACAAAACAAACATGGAAGTGGGAAATTTTTCTTTGTTTGTCTGAAGGACAAACTAAAAAGATCAGTTATAACTATGTTATAAGGAAAGTGATCATGATCCAAAAAGGAATATGTTATAGGCTGCTGACAGTAAAAGCAAGGGCTAAGACAAATCTCAAAAAGTTTGTCAGTAAATTGTAGTTTGTATAGAAATACAAATGAAATCTCGGAAGTAATTCAGTTTTTTATTTCTTAGCATTAGCATTCTATACATTGGCATTTAGTATTATTGGTGGAGGGAAGTTGAGTACTGACGAGGCACTATAGGATATACAGTAAGAATTCTTATCATGGTCTTAGATACCCCTGAGGCTGGGGAAACAAATATAACTGAAACACATTTCCTGCCTCCAAACAATTCCCATGTGGTCAAAAGGCATGTTAAAAAACAGTTAGCACCAAATTATGGGTACAGTATTACTAGTTGAAACAAAGTATAGTAGAGTAGAGAATAGAGGGAAAGTTAAGAATAAATGTTTTAAGTATTTATCACGGTGTTATTATTCAACCTCAACTAATCTATCATAAAGAAGAGAGATAAGATATGTGATCTATGCTTCATTTCTATAGGAATCCACATTACCATAAGATTAAGACTTTAAAGTTTCATAGATCAAAAAATTGACACATATATAATTGCTAATATGAACCCCTGCCACATACAAGGCTGAAATGAAAGATATGTAATATGGCACAATTGGCTTTTTACTCTTGTTCTTTGTGATTTATTAAAATCATGACAAAGGTTAAAGCAGAGGAATAAAATCAAGGATTCAAACAAGAAAGGCAACGAATTGTAATGAATAAAAACTATCTAGATAACTTTGCAATGATCATCATTGATAAATGAAATACAAAGGCATATTTGTGAAAATCAGAAATTATTTTAACTCCAACTTTCCTATAACATTAAAAGAACTTTACTTTGTAATTTAATATTGTAATTCTTTCTTTTATGAAGTCCTGAAATGTGCAAAAATATTCTAAGCCTTACTCAGTTGAAAGCTACATTTACTTTTGAAATATTATATCATCATTTAACTGACTGGTTAGTATTTTTTAGACAGCTAAAACATACTTATAGATAAAACTAAAGAGATAGTGAAATAAGTGCCAGTTCTATATAACAATGTACTTTAAGCATTATCATTTCAAAAACCCACTTTAAAATTGTGTAAGTCTAAGATGTTAATAATCATTTTCATGTATGAGTTATTAAAAACCATTTGTACCACCACCAAAGTGTGCAAAGATACATATTTACACTAGGCAGTGAAGAATAACTTAAAAAATAATCTCCAGTAATGAGAACAATGAAACAATCACTATACTGAAAAGTTTGTCTCTGATACTTGTTTATAGAACTTTTCACAGAAAGTGGTACATGAACATCATTACATAATTAAGCATAAGCTTTATAGTAAATAAAGCACGTGTGGTGGCACAGTGGTTAAGTGGTTGGCTGTGATCCAAAATGCCAGCAGTTCTAACTCACTAGTCTCTTCATGGGAGAAAGATGTAGCAGTCAGCACATAAAAAGTAGCGTCTTTGAAGGAATATGAGGGGATTCTACTATGTTCTATAATGGAGCTCTGGGTCAGAATACACTTGAGAGCAATGGATGGGTTTGGTATTTTTAAGTCATTGTAAATTGTTGTTAGGTGCCATCTAGTCATCTCTGACTCATAGTGATTCTATGCACAATGGAACGAAACACTGCCCAGTCCTATGCCATCTTCACAACTGTTGTTATGCTTCAGCCTGTTGCTGCTGCCAAAATGCCAATCCATCTGGTTGGGGGTCTTCCTCTTTTTCACTGACCTTTCACTTTACCAAGCATAAAGTCCTTCACCAGGGACTGGTCTCTCCTGATAATATGTTCAAAGTATGAGAGAAAAAGTCTTATCATTTTGGCTTCTAAGGAGAATTCTGGCTGTACTTCTTCCAGTACAGATTTGTTTGTTGTTCTGGCACGCCATGGTACCTTCAATATTCTTCTCTAACACCATAACTCAAATCCATCAATTCTGGTCTCCCTTACTCACTGTCCAACTTTCACATGCATATGAGGCTATTGAAAATACCATGACTTGGTTCAGATGCACGTTAGTTCTCAAACTGGTATCTGTGTCTATATGTTCTGACAATTTTTATCTATCAATCGCATTTCATCTACTGCCAAGTCACAAATTCTCCAAGATATCTTAATCAATGAATAAACTAAAAAAAAAAAGCAAAAAAAACCCACATTTTATTTCTATGAGAATGTATTGAGTATTTATTGCTTTTGTTGTTAAGTGCTGTGGAGTCAGTTCTGACTCATAATGACCCTAAACACAAACCACTCAAAATGATAACTCCTAGCATGCATTTTTATAAGTTGCTGACTCAACAGCAATTAAAACAGCATACTCTCAAATATGATTAACACAGTGAAAGTGGGCTAAATTGTGGGTCCCTTCAATGACCACATCCTTCAGGTACTATGTACTGCTTGCAATACCCAATCACAATGTCCCTGCACTTCTGTAAGTACTGTTGCAATACCCAATCACAATGTCTCCACACTATGATGACTTATGTGTTACTGTGATTCCAGAAGATATGCCCCTGGTATTTCAAATAACAGCAGGCTCATCCAGGGTGGACAGGTTTCATCTGAGTTTACAGAATCCTGACAGACTAGGAAGAAGTAATTGGCAATATACTGATGAGGAATTAGCTCCTCAAATTTTATGAACAGCAATGCATTATCTGATATAGTCCCAGAAGATGAGTATCTTACTTTGAAGGCATTCAAAATATAAAAGAGGAAGAATTGCCTGCTCGTAGTAGTTGACCTTAATGACATGGATGGGGCAAAGCTTTTGGGAGTTACATTTGTTTATGGGGCATGTTTCAAAATTAAAAGAAACAGCTTAAAATACTTATTAATAATAAGAACTGAAATGGAAGAAGTATAAAATGGAAATCAGAAAAAATGAAATAGAATGCATAAATACCCCAGGAATTAGTGAGCTGAAATGAACAGACAGTGGCCATTTTGAATCTGATAATCATATAGATAACTATGCTGAGAATGGCAAATTCAAGAGGAATAGCCTCACATTCACTGTCAAAAAAACAAAAAACCCAAAACAAAACATTTCAAGATCTTGAAATACAGTGAAGTCTGTGATAGGATAATGTCTATATTCCTACAAAGAACACTAGTAAATATGATTCAAATTTGTGCACTAACCACCCAAGCCAATGATGAAGACAATGAAGAATGCTGGTAGAGTAGTAGTTACAAATTGAGCTGCTAACATCAAGGTCGGCAGTTGGAAACTTCTAGCTGTTCTGCTGGAGAAAGATGAGGCTTTCTGCTCCCATAAAGATTTGAAGCCTCGGAAACCCTGTACAGGGTCACTATGAGTTGGAATCGACTTCACGGTACTTAACAACAACAACCTACTTCATCAGGCTGAAATTGATCAAGCACACTCACTGATAATTAGAATGCAAAAGTAGGAAACAGGGAGGGACAGGTAGTTGTAAAATATGGCCTTGTTGATAAAATGGTGCTGGAGATCACATGAAAGAATTTTGCAAGACCAATATATCTGTGGGCAGAGACAGTGGAAAAACTCAATATCAACAGCCAAAACAAGGCCAGGGACTCACTATGAAACAAGTTCAGGTTGAAGCTGAAGAAAGATCCTAACTGAACTTAGAGACCATGTCAAGAATAAACTGGATGAATTAAACACTAATTATCAAAAGCAAAAGTAACTGTGAGATGACATCAGGAACAATCATACATGAAAAAAGCAAAGGTCATTAAAAAAATCAGAAAGAAAGAAAATACCAAAATGGATGTCAGAAGACTCTTTTAACTTGTTCTTGAACATAGAATAGCTAAAGTAAATGGCAGAAATGATGAAGTAAAAGACATTTCAAAGTCAACCTGAAAAGACACAGTATTACAATGAAATATGCAAAGACCAGAAGTTTAAAAACAAAATAGAAGAATACCCTCAGTATTTCTCAAGTTGAAAGAAATAAAGAATACAGTCAAACCTTGAGTTGCAATATTGAAAGGAGTCTATGAGCATAATATTGAATATGTTGAATGATGCAGGAAACGTAAAAAAAAAAAAAGAAGGAATACAGTCACTTTAGCAAAAACAACTGGTAGATATTTAACCATTTCAGGAGGTAGCACATGATTAAGAACCAAAGGTATTGAAGGAAGAAGTCCAAGTTGCACTGAATGCACTGCCAAAAGCAACGCTGCAGCAATTGATGGAATAGAAACTGAAATGTTTCAGCAATCTATTGCACAGCTGGAGTCACTCACTCAACTATGCCAAGAAATTTGGAAGACTACTATATGGTTAACCAACTAGAAGAGACTCATATTTATGCCCATGTCTGGTGTGGTACTGTAGGTTAATGCACTAGACTGCAAAGCCGTTTGAACTGCAAGGTCGGTGGTTCAAGTTTACCAGCTGCTCCTCGGAAACCCTATACAAGGTCGCTATGGGTCGGAACCGACTCGATGGCACTTAACAACAACAACAAAGAGACAAACAGAATGTGGAAACTATTGAAGCCATTAATGCCACACACAAGTAAAATGTAACTGAAGATAAATTCAAAAACGTTTGCAGCAACACATCGACAGGGAGCTGTCAGAAATGCAAGTCATCCTCAGAATGGAACAAGGGATATCACTGCTGATGTCAGATGGATCTTGGCTGAAAGCAGACAATACCAGAGAAAATTTTTGTTGTGTTTTATTGACTATACAAAGGTATTTGACTGTGTGGATCATTATAAATCATGGATAACATTGCAGCAATTAGGAATTCCTGAACATTTAACTGTGCTCATGAGGAACTTGTACATAGAACAAAAGACAGTCATTTGAAAACAACAAAGGGATACTGTGTGGTTTAAACTCAGGAAAGGTGTATATCAGGGTTTTGTCTTTTCACCATATTTATTCAATATGTCTGCTGATCAAATGAGCCAAGAAGTTGAACTACATGAGAAACAATGCTGCATCAGGATTGGAAGAAGGATGATATGTACGGCACTATGGGTTAATGCGTCAGACTGCAAAGCCGTTTGAACTGCAAAGTTGGCAGTTCAAGCTCTCCAGTTGCTCCTCGGGAACCCTACACAGGGTCGCTATGGGTCGGAACCAATTCAACAGCACTTAACAACAACAAAATATGTAGACAATATAACTGTGCTTTCTAAAAGTGAAGAGGACTTGAAACAATTTCTAACAAAGATCAAAGAATACAGCCTTTTATATGGATTATACCTCAATATAAAGAAAGTAAAAATCCTCATAACCAGATCAATAAATAGCAGAATAATAAACTGAGAAAAGGTTGAAGTTGTCAAGGATTTCATTTTACTTGGATCCACAATCAATGCTCATAGAAGCAGCAGTCAAAAAATCAAATGAAACATTGCATTGGACTAATCTGTTGGAAAAGACATCTTAAAATAAATTGATAAAAAGCAATGATGTCACTTTGAGGACTAAGAAATGCATGGTCCTAGTTACATTTTCAATTGCTTCAGATGCATGTGAAAGTTGAACATACAATAACAAAGACCAGAAAAGAATTAATGCATTTGAATTATGGTGTTGGTGAAGAATACTGAAAGTACCATGGACAAATCTGTCTTGGAAAAAACCTGCAGAATGCTCCATAAAAGCAAGGATGGTGAGTCTTGACATGCTTTGGACATGTTATCAGGAGGGACCAACTCCTGGAAAAGGATATCATTCTTGGTAAAATAGAGGATCAGCAAACAAGAGGAAGAAGCCCAACAAGATGGTTTGACATGGTGGCTGCAATAATGGGCTCAAACAACAAAACTGAGCATGGCACAGGAATGAGCACTGCTTCCTTCTGTTGTGCACAGAGTCACTATGAGTCAGAGCTCACTCGATGGCACCTAACCACAAGTTCAAGCTCAATGTGTCATGCCAAATATATTATTCAAGATGTAAAACAACTAAGGGAAGATGTAAATATGGAGCATTAATTATACTACATTATAAAAAAAAACAACTTGTGAATCTTCTGCAGACTTACTCAAAAATCTTAAAGATATAGTAGCAGTGTTGATATTGCAGAAGTTATAACTAATCTGTCAGTCAAGTTTTCAATAATTATGCTACCCTTAGATTTTATAGAACAATCATGAATATGCTCTAAATAATGTCAATCATAGTAACAATTATGAACATGCTGTCTAACTATATAACTCATTCTGATTCTAGTAACAAAAAAAAAAAAAATACTGTGAACAATCACCATATGCCATGTGCTTTCCGATAACCCCTTACATTCATATAAGTCATTTGTTTAACTTGCCTTTACTTTTGAGGATTTCTTGACATTTTCCTTCTGTTTTCTTTCAAGTACTTATTCAATATAGTTTGACATATTTTTAATCTCAATATTCTTTGTAGCTAATTGAGTGAGTTTTTAATATACACATAAGTACTCTTGGAAGCTTTCAAAATTTATCTGTTCATGTTCATTTGATAATTCTAATTAGTCAAATGTTTATTATGGAACCCTACATACATGCTTCGGT
>NW_006408688.1:1196589-1198762 GCF_000296735.1 Chrysochloris asiatica | reverse complement strand
AAAGGGCACATTCTGCATGTCTGCCTCCTGGCTGCCATCTCTTAGTCCCTCACTTCCCATGAATCTGGAGTCCTCAGCTGCTTCCTTTCTCCATGTCCTTATCTCTGCCTCCTTCTCTGGTGTCACTGATTCTCTGGAGAAGGTCTCTCATTTCACTTGTGCTCTTGTCCCTTGATGATCCTAGGGTCCTTTGTTTCTGGACTGTAAGATTAACCACTCCTCTGTTTTTGTTACAAAATGTCTACTTTTACTATTGTGACAGTCGCAATTAGCCATAATGACAATTACTCATTATTGAATCATAAGAATCTTATCCCCATCTCTTTTAAACAGACCCATCTAGACAAGATGAAAATTACTCAGTGGGAACTCTTTCTTTCCCCACACACTGTTAAACTAAGCTCCCCCTTGAAACCTTGTAAGTCAGCCACTTTGTGCCATAGTTCATAAGTTTTGGAGAGATAATAATTCTGGCAAGATTTCCATCTTTTCAATAAATGGTAGCATAGTGCATTACTAGCTGGGCTCCTAATTGTAAGGTTAATACGTTATGGGGAAAGATGAGGTTTTCTGCTCCTGTAAAGATTTACAGTCTCCGAAGTCCTATACAGGTTCGCTATGAGTCAAAACCGACTCATTGGCACACTATCACCACCACCATCACCATCTCAACGTTGGCACTAATAGTGTCTTTATCTCTATGCTCAATTTTTGACAGCTGATGATCCATTTCAATAAAATCAGATTTGCCAGTCTTTTCTTATCCTCATAAACTTATTTTTTCACATCCATCTCAAGGGGTCCCCAATATTTTTCAGATACAAATAATAGAAGAATCAAGACAATAATATTTTATTGTTAAAATGAAAGTCACAGAATTTTTAGTACATGCTCTCTTAAACAGATTCTATCTCCATTTAATCCTAAAAGATGCTTTCTCATGCCATTCAGTATGGAAAATTTGCAAGGATAAGCTAACCAACACACAAAGCTTATTAGCACAGTTACCAAGTGGCTAATGTATTGATTTCAATTTATGAAACAAATAATAATTCAGTTGGCCTTACAATCTGTAACAAAAGTCTTATTAACTTCATAAATAAATTATTAAATACTACAATTTTATATTTTAATTTCGCAACTTTGTGCTATAAATGATCATTTCATTAATACCCATTCAGATTAAACAACTTCAAACTTGTTGCCAGATCATGGAAGTCTTTATCTTTTCATTGAAAAAAAAAATTTTTTTTTTTAAATATGAAAGCTTTACAAATATATAGCAAATACTCCAGCACAAAGTAACACAAGGAATTTTTTTTGAGTTCCGTCGAGTCAGTTCCAACATGTAGCGACCTTGCACAGGGTGTCCGAGGAGCAGCTAGTGAGTTTGAACCGCCAACCTTGTGGCTCAAACAGACCTTGTGGTTAATTGGATTATCCCACAGTGCCACACACAGAATTTAAGGTCCAACAAATTAGCCATTTTGATTTTCACAGCAAATATATATTAATATATTTCAAGAATAGGCTATATTTATAATGATTATATAATTAGTAGAGAAACACTTCACTATTCTAAATGTAAAACCTGAGCTAGTAATCCATTTACAGTGTGTAGAAATATTAAGCTATCAGCATAACAGAATTATTCAATAATGAAATTGTGTTGTTGTGAAGTTCCATTGAGTCGACTCTAACCCATAGTGACCCTGTATAGGGTTTCCAAGGAGCAGCTGGTGAGCTTGAACTGCCTACCTTGCAGTTCAAATAGCTTTGCAGTCTGGCACATTAACCCACAGCACCGCACCAGGACTCCAGTAATGGAATAGATATACTGAAAAGTATTATGTGAAGATTCTTATGTTCCTTTTTTTTTTTTTTGATATATGATTTACAAAAGAATTCATTAAAAAACATTTTTGACACCCACACTTGCAGATAATACCCACTTGACCTGACTTCAATGAATGGATGATCAGAGCTCAACTAGAAGAAGAAAGGAGAGGAAAAAAAGAGTAATCTGATACAATTTGATGAACTTGACCTACACCTATGGATGCAGTAACTCAAAAGAGGGAACAAATCCTTAAAGCAAGAATCATTCCCACCCCCTCCACACACCGAGTAGACAGGGATGGGCAACTTGTACATTGACTACCCAAAATGGGGG
>NW_006408688.1:1177616-1196454 GCF_000296735.1 Chrysochloris asiatica | reverse complement strand
TAGGCGGAGCTGATGAAATGAAATGCAGATGGGTCTCTTGTGATACAATAGTGAATAATTGTTATCAGGACTGATTGTGAGGGTTGGAAATATAAAGGTAGACATTTTATAGCAAGGAAGGGAGTGATTAACTTTCCAGTCTAGGAGCAGGATTCCCTAGGACCATCAACAGAGACAAGCCGAGAGCGGGACCCTACCCAGAGAAGCAGCGATGCCTGAGATGGAAGCAGAGATGATGATGTGGAGCAGCTGGGGACTTTAGATTCAGAGAGGGAGAGCGGAGAGTGACTGTGTGCTGAAAACTGGGGTGGTGTGGGGGGATAGTGTAGGGGGTAGGCTTACAGGGTATACCCTTTGGTTGGGTGATGATGCATGGAGGGGATTGGAACCATGGCAATGAAATGATATATGATAGAATGAATGTAAAACTAATGTTCTCCAATGTAAACTATCATATAATTCACAATAAAACATTAAAAAAAAAAAAGAAACATTTTTGTACCCTGTGGGTTAATGCGCTCTGGACTGCATGATAGGTTTGAACCACAAAGTCAGCGGTTCAAGTTCACAAGCTGCTCATCAGAAACCTTATACAGGGTCATTATGGGTTGAAAGCAACTTGAGGGCACTTAACAGCAACACATATAATAAAACTACACTTAAGAGCCTGACAGTAAAAATAGTATTGGTAATAATAATAGAAAACAAAAATAATCTTGATCTTTAAATCTATTCTGTAACTGAAGCTGCATAGATATTTAGAGCATAATTCACATTTTAAAGATGGAGAAACAATGTCATACAGCTAGTATGTGGAAGAGAGGAAAGTTTTTTTCATCAATGGGATAGGTAGAAAAGAGGAAATGTACTTCATTCTAGGCATATGTAAGGATGCACTGGAAGTATTTTAAGTCCTCTTAACTTACAGCAAGCAAGGTTCTGTTATCTATATATCACAGGTTGTTAGTGAGTCTTCTTCCAATCCTGATACTACGTTTTTCTGCATATAATCCAGAGTCTTGGATTATTTGTTCAGCATACAGATTGAATAAATATGGAGAAAGAAGACAACACTGGCACACACCTTTCTTAATTTTAAACCATTCAGTGTTCCTTGTACTGTTCGAACAACTGCCTCTTAGTCTGTGTACAGGTTCCTTATAAGTACAATTAAGTGTTCCAGAATAGTTATAAATTGCAACGTTGTCCATAGCATGTCATCACCCACACAATCGAAAGCCTTTACATAGTCAATAAAGCACAGGAAAACATATTTATAATATTATCTGCTTTCAGCCAAGATCCATCTGACATTAGCAATGATATCCGTCGTTCCACGGCCTTTTCTGAATCTGGCTTGAGTCTCTGGAAGTTCTCTGTCAATGTATGCTTGCAGACATTTTTGTATTATTCAGGCCTAGTAAGTAATATGAACTGTCAGCTCTCAAAAGGAGTTAAAGAATACAAGAATAGCATCTTAAAAGTCATAAAAGTAACAAAGTATGTTATGGACTCTGTTTAGAATTTTAGTGCTATTGTAGGATAAGCATTGGACCGAAAGGTCAATTTGAACCACAAGATGGGAAATTCAAACCTACCAGTCACTCCTCATAAACCTTATACAGGATCATTATTAGTGAGAACCAACTCAATGTCACTAGCAACAATATTGTAAATTAATTACATATCATCAATAGTGTATCATACTTCAAAAATTATTCAAATTGGATAAATTTTCTAAGAAGTAATAAAGAGAATTAATCATTAGTGACTCATAAGCAGTGCTAACTTCTGCTTGGAGGGGTAATCTGACTTTATATTTAATAAGACAATTTGTAAAACAATATGTAAATGAAAATATCCTTCCACCAACAGCATCATCAGCAATACAACCAAAAGAACAGAAATATGTTTTTTTGTGGTTTAGTTGTACTCATCTTCCATGGAAACCTGTGAAGCTTAGAAAAAGAGCTAGTATTCAAAAGCAGGAATGACCTAACCCAAAAGAAGCTGAAATCTAAATGAAGATAATGAGCATTGTAACTAGGTAAAAGTGAGTAAACATTAGAATTAAATATAAAATTAATAATAAGCTAAATGCCTTCATTGTTCCATGATTGGACTGATATACTCTGAAACCGAGTGTGCTATATTTTACTTTCCAAATGTATCTATGAATATAAACAGTTTGATTGAGGTGATGGCTCAGTGTTTTTGAGCTACTTTTGGTAAGGAGAAGATTTTCCAGATAAGAGACAAAAAAGAAAGAAAGACCTTAGCATAATCTATACCTACATACTGAAAACACTGCACTAAAGATAAGACACAATGCACATAAGAAACTGATATATACTAGTCATTTTAATAATGCCATGAGGCTTATTCCATAGAACTTAGCATAATTAATGGTTCATTTTATGTGCTTGATAACTCCTTGCATGAATTAATAAACAGAATGAATGAAGAATGCAGAAATGATGGAAAGGTAGAAAAAATGGCAGTAATGCATCAAGCCAATTTACATTAAATTATTGAGCTAGTTACTGTTAACAGCATCTCAAGAAAAGCATCACAGAACTATTATAAATCTGGATGGAGAAAATAAAATGATTAAAGGAATTAATTAGACACATAATTAGATGTAATTGAAATAAATTCTTAGCAAACTAAGCATTTTTATATATCTTATTGTTCAAAGGCAAAGTTGGCAAAAGATAAAAAACTCCAATCATTATAAATAATTTTTATTTCATCACTTCCAGGGAGAGGTAAAAAGCAAACTACACACAGTTTCAAGAAGGTTCTACTTAAATCTTGAATGGTAGAAACAGGTTATTAGCACATTTCAGTTTCAAAACACATCCTACCAGAAGTGATCTTTTTGGGTTCATAGATGCAGAGTGCTACCTCTGAATGAATGGTATAAATCGATGGAGATCTGGACCAGTAAAACACACTTCAGACTCTTAAGAAAAGTGGCAATAGATACAATAGTACGCTCAAGATACTTCCTTATCAGTACATCTTATCCTTTTGCACAATAAATTAATACATGGAATGTGTTCAGTGCTTAGAAGTAAACAGTAAAGGTTTCATATTTCTTTACTGGTATAATCCTTTCAGGCTCAGCTAATGCAAAAAAAAAAACCACACAAAAACCCTTCAATCTCATTATCTCTGCTTTTTTTCCCTCCTCCTTTCTCTTCACAAATAGCTCTTCTGCATTTCTAGATTCATATCACTTGAACTCACTACTTCCATTTTTGACATCCTGTCTAGTATCATTTGAATAGTATTAAAGTAACCTTGATGAAAAGGAAAAAAAAAATAGCCCCATAAAATGTTATGAACTGAGAAAGTCATTCCTTGCTTAGAAATAGACTTGTGTTCTTATGTCTTTTAAAACATATAGCTGTCTGGTTAAGCATGAGTAATCATTAGAATATTAATGAACTCTTCTTTGGGTATCCTCTTAGTCCTCAGCTTTCATTGCTGGTTGTGTTCTCATTACATTTTATAAAACACATTATTTTTAACTAACTGGAAAAAATGCTGAATAATATCAGAAACTGAGTGATTCTTGTGTGAGAGGAAAATACAGATATTTTTTATCAGAGGTGGTGGCAAGGACAGCAGTTAAATCTGTGATGTAGTTGTTAAGTGCTGTCAAGTGGGTTCTGACTCATACAAGCCCAGTACAGGGTTTCCAAGAAGCAGCTGGTAGAATTGGCCCACCCGCCTGCTGGTTAGCTGTCGATAATTTATACTACAACACTGTACCAGGACTCTAAATCTATGGTTGTTGTGCTGTTATCAAGTGCCATCAAGTCAGTTCCAACTTGTAGCAACTCTGCATAGGGCTTCCAAAGAGAGCTGGTGGGTTTGGACTGCTGACCTGGCAGTTCACACCAACCTTGTGGTCCTACAGCACCACATCAGACCTCCAAAATCTATAGTTACTGTTGAGTGTTATCAAGCTGATTCTGACTCATAATGATCTTGTATAGGGTTTCCGTGAAGAGGCTGCTGGGTTTGAACTACAGAACCACAGTCCAGTGCTGATCCTACAGCTCCACACCAGGAGTCCCCAAAATCTATAGTTGCAGATACATATTTGAATACAATAACAACTTAGTCAACATCTCATGATTTTGGCATCTTTTTTTTTTTTTGTCCTTATCAAGTTTTTGGCTTATCAGATGACAGCTAGCATTTTTTTTAGTAAGTTGGACTATTTTGCATATAAACTAGCCTTATTTTAAAAGGGAATGAATAGGCTAAATATCCCTGCAATCTTCTAAATAGGATAGAGAACACCCTTGCATTATTGCTAAACTCCAGGTTCATTAAGAGTTTTCTTCTTTGAAAATGTCTAATCTTGTCAATTTAGTAGTTAGTTTTAAAATTTGTAAGGAAATGTAGAAAGACTTTGACACCAATAAACTTAAACATGGTCCTCTGAAGAAAAAACTGATTCTGAAGGGAATGCCCATTTATCTTTTATCTCTAGGTTGAAAGTATGTAAAACCTGAAACAGTGTCTTTCTGAAAAAAATGACTTCACTTAAAAAAAAGTACACATTTACTAAGAATATGTATGAAACTTTCAACTTAAGCTTCTTTAAAAGTTTTAAATCTCATAGAAAAAGTTGAGGAAATAAAACTAATATAAACCTTTAAGTTACATACCTGACTATATAGGAAAACATGTGAATATATATGAATGCTAGCAAACTAAGTTTGTTTTCTTTTTTCTTCCTAAAATATCTTACCTAATGAAAGCTAGTCTGTCATTTCAAAAACAAAACCAAAAACATTTCTGAGTCTTTTGTGACACACCCTAACAACATTCACGTTTGTCACAACCTCCAAATCCCAAACTGAAGCCCAAAGTCTTCATTTTAATAAAGAATTAAAGATGTTAACATAACTAAAAGCACAAATGTACTACTATCACTCACTACTGCAGTTTTACACTTAGAAGTCTGTTTTTATTATTGAGCTTCCAAACCAGTTAATATACTTCAATAATTAACAAGTGCATACCCTGGGTCTATTCTTCCATTTGTCTGATGTCCTAGAGCATCAGTACCATATTTTATAAAAAGAACAAAATTAGTCTTAAGATAAGAAAATGTGCAAATAATTTGTTACCACATTAGGCATAGTGAGAGCTATCTTAATGTGCTAGTCTAATAGGCACCTGTTTGAACGGTTTGAACTATTATTCTTTGCTGTAAATTCTTAATATCTATCTTTCATCACTGTTTAGAATCCAACTCTTAGGTCTGCTTCTTAACACTGACATCCCTAATTTGTACACTCTCTGAGTTCCAGAGCAATCCTCCTTGTGTTGGGCATATGCACATTAGGATTCCTTTCACATTTACTCAAGAGTTCAGATATAGCATAAGAATTAGACAATTCCCTTTAACTATATTAGCCGCTGTTCTCACTGCTGCTCTGACTCCCTCTTTGTCATTCTTTTGTCTTTATTACAGCCCCTTTATCCACCAATACCAAAAACTGCTCTGACCACTAATGCTCAGAAAAAAGCAATCCTTTCTCCCAAAATAGGGATCTACTACTCCCTGATGTCTCTCAAGTGGGGATAATATTTTTTCTACTTCTTTAAAATAAAATCTATGTTTACAGCAGGAAATAATTGCTTCCAGAGGGGAGAGAGGAGAGGAAGTATGAGGGGCAAACTCACTCCCACATTTGGGAGACTAACTTCAAGAGATCCATGCATGCACTCCTCTGTTCCTTCAAGTCTTTCAATATAAATGTCACGTTTTAGCTTCGAAACAAGATCAAAATGACCACAAAACCTTTAGACTAACCCAAAGAAGCCTTCAGAATTTTCACATTCAGTTTGCATTGATCATTTGAGAATAAAATATCAGTGACCAGTAGAAAATAATTGGGTCACCTTCTAACTTACTAATTTTGGAGGAGCAGAATATAACATAGACTTTGATCACAATATACCAACACAACTACTTTAAAAATCAGTATACATGCATATATGCACATGGTATTCAATATTTATGAGGTGTGATTCTAAAATATATATTTCACTCACATTTGTTCTATCTCTGATCTCCTAGCTCTATTGAAAAAATGTAATTTGATATTGATAAATAATATACAATAGCAACCATGTACCAAATACTGTCACAACGTATGCTAAATACCTTTGAGAATATTGCAAAAGCATCCTCCCTACAGCTATTAAATCAATAATGACTTAAGAAACAAACAACTAAACAAGTAAAATATTAATCAAAAACAAAGTTTTCTCTCTACTTTTTCTATTTCTTTCTTCTGAATTGCAGAGTTTGTAACGTTGTTGAAAATGATTATGCTGTATACATTTAAACTTGAAAAAATGAATTCAATGAACTTGTTATCTATGAGTATTTGTTTCCCAATAATTTCCATGACTTCCCTTTGAATAAAAATAAAATATTTTTAAAGGTAGGGATAATTTTATTATAATGCCTGTTATATTGTAACAGGCTGTTTTTGTTGGTGCACATTAAAAAGAAACTGAGTCCAATGACACAAAGCATTTGTACTATTTTAGTCATTCTCATAACAGAAACAATTTAGAACATTTATTGTGCTTTAAAGCAATTCACTTTGAAATGCCCTAAGTATTTAGCATAATGAGGTTTAGTTGCATGATTCTTCATTAATATTTATCTTTATGTCCAGGTATGTGTTCTCAGAATCTGAGGCAAATCTCCTGTCTGAAGGCTTTAATTAATGCATAACTTACATGTATATTGCTATTTTAGGCTTTGTAACATCCTGATTAATTTCATGAAAGATCAGATACTTATGTGTAACGATTGTTATAGCAGCACTTACTTACAATGCCATATTCAGAAAGTAAAAGACATACCCACAATATCTTGATGTTGATGTTAAACGTCTTCAAGTCAGTTCCAACCCACAGCAACCTTATATAGATAGGGTTTCCAAGGAGTGGCTGGTGAGATTGAACCACAGATCTTACAGTTCAAACTCACCTTGAGGTGGAGTGCTTATGCTATGGTGCCACACCAGGATTCCACCTACAATATAGTCTAAGCTAATTAGATATATGGTGGGAACCTATGCAATATGCACAGGGTTTTGATTTAACCTGCATCAGCACCAGGTCTATAAAAAAAGAGTCCATCACAACCTTTAACTATACCTACTTTTCCTGTATTAAAGTTATGTTATCATGGACTTTTCTCGATTTAAAATCATCCATAGTTGTTGAAGGTTAGCAACTGCATGTTTTTTAAAATCATCCATAGTTGTTGAAGGTTAGCAACTGCATGTTTTTTCATTTTTCCTTTCATCCCTTTTGAAGAAACACAATAAGATTTAATATGTCTGCCATCAACAGCAAACCATAACTTGATTCATACAATAAAATTGTCACTAACAGCCAACTTTGATAAAATCATATCAAGCAAAAAGACTACTGGCCCCCTGAAATGTATCCTCAGCCCTGAGCTAAGGAAGTTGCTTCTAATGATCTTGACACTTCTGTTTGATGAATGAAACATTATCTAAGGCTTATGTTCCTATAGCATACAGTAGCCCATGTTGCCAGTAGAGATAAGAATTGATTTGGTGAGACGGGGTCGAGATAGAAAGATTATATAAATTATTTTGTAATCTATACATAATTGCTATAAATTGAGGGTGTCAGAATGGTTTACTAGGGTTGGAAATGTTAGAGACTTCTATATATAAAATCAATACACCTTTCAAATGGGGCATTTATTTTCTGGGTCTATGATGCCTACTTACTTTTGTATACTGATTCATGTATTTCAAAGGCTTCATAAGTTACTTTACCTTCACAAATAAACCATGTGAGCTTATTAAATCACTATTATCTTCTATTTTTCATATGATAAAATGAGTCAGAGAGGCAAAAATACTTTCTTAGGATCTGAATTTCCTCTTTCCTAACCAGTGTGCCACCTTACATCATATTACCTGGCAATGTCCATACCTTTAAAATGGTTGTTGTGGTTGTTAAGTGCTGTCAAGTTGGTTCAGATTCATATTGACCCTATGTATGCTTTCCAAGGAGTGGCTCATGAGTTTGAACCACCGACCTTGCAGCGCTTATCCTACAGCAGTACATATAAAATGGTAAACATGACTCATTTTATGAGGAACTAAATTACCATACAATATTTAAGGAAAACCTGGTTACTTGTACATCATAAACTGGTTCTTATTAAGATACATTCATCCTAAGATGTTACTAATAGTTAAGCAAATATATGGGACTAGATCAATATAAGAGTTATATGTAATTCTGGCTTCTTTACTGCTATTCCATTGAATGTAGATTGTTACAGGTAAGTTCCCTTAGCAAACTGAAATTGTATTAGAGTGTTTGTGCATTGATGTCTAAAAATGACAGAAACACTGTTTTGAAATTAGAGGTAAAAGAGGTCAGCTTCTTAAATTTCTTGCCTCCTGACACGAGTCTGACTTGGTTTTACTATTTCTGACTCAGCTCTACTGAAGTCCAAGCCATGCACTTCTAGGCAATCTTTTGTGCATATCACAACAGTATGAGTTACTGCTGACACAGCTGTCACTCATATTCTTGAGTGTATTTCTTTCACTCTTTTGCTGATGTCATTATGAAACATACTGCTGGTACAGCCATAAAGCCACTTAATATTCTCTCCATATGATATGACTAACTTATTCTTAAAATATTTCTTGCAAAGAAGATATTAATGATATGTAGAAGGATAATTTATTTAGGTCCTTGTCACAGGTTTTGTAGAGTTAATATACTGGGGTGAGCTACAAAGTAAATCAAGAAACCTACTTAAAATAAAGCAATCAATGATCAGGAAAGTATTTTCAATCTTTATAATCTGAACATAAAGAGTCATAATAATAAAACTTGTTTTTCTTATAAGTAATTATCTAATCAATTATGATGAAGTTTAGTCTTTCTTTTCTTAGTTTAATAGAGAAGCTGTCTGTGTCACTGTAATTGTATCATGAATTTTCATTTCTTAATTATAAAATAATATGAAAAACTAGATTATGTGAAGAAGGGTATGGCAGCAGGATTTGAGGAATACACAACATGCAACGTGCAGATGATACAACCTTTCTTGCTGAAAACAAAGAGGACTAAAATATTTACTTATGAACATCAAAGACCATAGCCTTCCTTCACTATGGATTATATCACTATGTAAAGATTACATCTCAATATAAAGAAAACAAAAATCCTCACAACTGGAATGATAATTAACATCATGATATTGGTAGAAAAGATTGAACTTGTAAAAGATTTCATTTTGCTTGGATCCTCAATCAGTGTCCATGGAAGCAGCAGTCAAGAAATCAAACTATGTATTGCATTAGGCAAATCTTCTGCCTAAGACTTCTTTAAAGCAATCAAGAGCTACAATACCAGTTTGAGGATTAAGGTGCACCTGACCCAAGCCATGGTATTTTCAACAGCCTAATATGTATGTGAAAGTTGGACCATGAAGAAGGAAAGCTATAGAAGAATTGATGCATTTGAGCTTTGATGTTGGAGATTAATACTGAAAGTACGACAGCCAGATCAAACAAATCTGTGTCGGAAGACGTACAGTCAGAATGTTCCTTAAAAGCAAGGATGGCCTGACTTTGTCTCTGTTTGTTGTTGTCTTTTGCGACTCACTGGGAACCTGTATAGGGTTTCTAAGGAAGAGCAGGAAAGTTTGAACTGCCAATCTTGTGGTTCACAGTCCAGTGCTGATCCTACAGAGACACACCAGGAGCATTTGTCTCTATACTTCAGACATATTGTCAGGAGGAACCAGTCCCTGGAGAAGCACATCATGCTAGGTAAAGTGGAGGGTCAATAAAAAAGTGGAAGACCTCCAACAAAATGGACTGACACATTGGCAGTAGCAGTGGGCTCAGATGTAACAATTGTCACATTGGTGTAGGACTGAGCAGTGTTTAGTTCTGTTGTGCACAGGGTCGCTTTGGTCAGACTCAACTCCACAGCATCAAACAACAATTATAAAATATGGATTTATAAGCTATAACATCTTATGTCTTGATATTGGTGTGGTGTTGTAGGATAAGTACTGGACCACAAGGTAGGTTAGAACTGCAAACACTAGTTGCTCCTCAGAAACCCATAAGGTCGCTATGAGTCAAAATTGACAGATGGCACTTAACAACATCAACAACAATCCTGAGTAACACAGGTGTTTGTACATGCATTCCATGGTCTATATTCTATTAAAAGCAAAGTCTCAAATATATTATTTAGACTGCATGTTCATTTTATATATCTCTTACAAAAAAGATTTTTCCAGAAGGTCTATATTTATAACTCAACATGATGGAAATGATGAAGGAATGAAGGAATTTTTTGAAATGATGCAAAGATAATATCTAGTGTATGGACATTGAAATTTAGGCAATATTCCCATAATAAAACCATCAAGGTTGTCAGTTATCACTCATGTAGAGTTCTGTTGATTACTTTTTAATTCTATTTGCATATTCATAATGAGGAATACAAAGAGTTGCTAAATGAGTTAAAAAGGAAAAAAAAAAAAAAGGAAACCTGTATATATAAGTAACATGTCATTGTAAAAAGGACATCTTTTAAGATTAAGACATAATGAAATTGTATCAATTATAACCCACATTATAATGAAAAGTTTAGACAAAGTTAGTTTGAAGTCATCTAAAACCAAAGGTACTTTTGGAAATATTTCAATAACCTTAAACATTTAAGTTATATATTTTCTCATTTGTTAAAAAAAATTCACATAATAATATTGGTTAGCATCAGTGACTTTTCTTTCATTTCTAAAATGTCATTTTAATTGACTTCAAACTCATAATAAAACAGCTCTAGTTTTGTCTTGTTTTTTATGTAAGATTTTTTTAAATGCCTCATACATACAACCCAGCTATCTCTAAGTAAATTTATACATGTAAGCAATTTAAGCACACTACCAGTTTAAACAATTTAAGCAATTTAAACACACTACCTTTTAAAAGTATCAACTATCAACACTCATGGAAGCAGCAGCCAAGAAATCAAACGATGTACTACTGCATTAGGTAAATCTGCTGCACAAGACCTTTTTAAAGTGTTGAAGAGCAAAGATGTCAGCTTGAGGACTAAGGTGTGCCTGACCCAAGCCATGGTATTTTCAATAAACTCATATGCATGTGAAAGCTGAACAGTGAGTAAGGAACACCATAGAAAAATTGATGCTTTGAGTTATGGTGTTGGAGGAGAATATTGAAAATGCCATGGGCTGCCAAAATAACCAACAGATCTTTGTTGGAAGAAGTGTAGCCAGCGTGCCCCTTGGAGGCCAGGATGGCCAAACTTCATCTGTCATACTTCGGACATATTGGCAGGAGGGACCAGGCTCTGGAGAAGGATATCATGTTTGGTAGGGTGGAGGGTCAGAGTAAAAGAGGAAGATCCCCAGAGAGATGGATTGGCCAAGTGGCAGCATCGATGGACTCAAGTGTGGCAACAGTAGTGAGGTTAGCCCAGGATCGGGCAGTGTTTTGTTCTGCTGGTCATAAGGTCGCTATTAATCAGTACCGACTCAATGGCACCTAACAAAAACAACAACAACCTTTTTAAAATGTAGGAATAATGAAAAGAGCATAGTTAAAACATTAAAAAGAATATTATCATTGTGCCATATCCTCTGAGATATGTAAGTTCAAATTATTTCCTCATCAAGAATTATTTGAAATTCGTTGGTAAAGAAATTGCATCATGATTTTCAGATGTCTTCATATTTCACCTTGTCTTCCATTCTCATCACACAATTGGAATAATGGCATACAATTAGATTCTTGTTGTTATTAAGTGCTGTCAAGTGGATTCTGACTCATAGCAACCCTGTATAGAGTTTCCAAGAAGGAGCTAGTGGGTTTGAACAAGGAACCTTTCAGTTAACTTCTCAGTGCTTAGCTTATGGCTCCACACCAGGAATCTGATAACCATATATTAATCATAATTTATAACATAAAAAGATAATAGAAAATCATATTACCTCCTGTAATATATCACAGCTGAAATTTGAACTTTTGTAACTTGGTTAAATTTTGGCACCTCACAATTTTTACATAATACCATTTAAAATAAATTTAAATTTTGAATTCTAAACCAATATGTGCCCAGGTTACAATTTAATAGTACTTTCATTCATATAAGCACATTTAATATAAGCAATATTTATTGTTGCTGCTGTTAAGTGCTGTAGAATCAGTTCCGAACAGAAGCAACCCTGTATAGGGTTTCTGAGGAGCAGTTGGTGAGCTTGAACCACCAACTTTGCAGTTCAAACCACTGTTGCAGTCCAGCGCATTAACCCATAGTATCACACCAGGACTCCAAAATATTCATTAATGAAAGCTTATTTAAAATGAAAATAAAACTTACAAAAGAAGGAATATACAAACTATTATTTTTTTCTTCTGGAAGGTTCTAGAACATCACCACATAGGGACAACAAATGCTATTTCAGGTTCAGATTACAAGTATGTTTCCTAGATTATGGGTATAATTTATACCTTTTTAAAATAAATAAATGAAATTAATGGACTCTTAATGGTGGTGGCGGTTGTGTGCCGTGGAATCGATTCCAATTCATAGTGACCCTGTATAGAGTTTCTGAGGCTATAAATGTTTATAGGATCAGAAAGCCTCATCTTTCTCACATGGAACAGCTGGTAGCTTTAAACTTCTGATTTTCAGGTTAGCAGTCCGACTCGTAACCACTACGCTACCAGAGTCATTTAATTTTAAATCAAATAAATCTATCAATAATGTATTGAATACTTGAGCTATTCTTATTTATTTATTTCATCACATTAAATGTTAAGCTTCATTTCTCTACATATTGTAATATTTTATACATTTAAAACATCACTTATCAATTACTTATCAGTTACTTTCTCTATTTTAAAGTATGTATTGCCTGTATTATAAAATACCACAATTTAAAATATTTCCACTTGGATAAACTGTAGCATTTTGAAATAAACATATAAGAAATCAGACTCTATTTCACTGTTAATAAAAAGTAATTCTGGTGGAACACTACCATTTAAATTTTTGGTTACTTTATTTATAGGATATATAATTTTTTCATGCATCAGTTGATATTTTCAGTAATCTCTGACCTTAACATAAGCCTAAAGCAACATTAGATCACTGTTTCACTGAAAGTGCCATACAATGATAGAAAAATACACTTACCATATTCCAGCCAGGGTAGAGGTAGTCTGTGCCAACAAATTCAAAATAGTGAGCAAAACCTTCCTTCAGCCACACATCTTCCCACCACACAGGAGTTACAAGGTCACCAAACCACTATAGAGATAAAATCAACAGGCACCAGATATAATTAATATTATATGTTACAGAATTATTTTAACTAAAATTAAATGTATTTAACTATAATTATCATAGCTGGAATTTATTCCCTAATTAATTTTGTGATCTTAAAATGTGTTACAGTGATATTATAATGATTAATTCAATAACTTGGGCTAACTAGGTTTTTAAATAAATGTGTTCAGAGGAAAACAAGAAAAATTATCAGGAAACACAAAACGAATACTAAACCTGAAAAACAAAGCACAAAGGAGTTAGAAAAAACAAAAAGAAAACAATGACAGTCTTCTTTAAGGATCTGAAGTCCTATTATGTGGATGAGGAAAAGGCTTGTTTCTTGTGGTTCCACAAGGGACAAACAGGGACTAATGAATGGAAGTTAGGGTTGGTAGATGTCTGCTGAAAATACAGAAAATCCTCTAACAGGCTGAGATGGCTGAAGATGGAAAATACTGCCTCGGGAGATAATGAACAACTCATCACAAGAGGTATTGAAGCATCACCTCTGGTAGCAGGAAATATTCACAGAAGACATCAGCTGATTGATGGAACAAGGCTTTTAAGGTATTTCACACCTGACTCCCCATGATTCTATGATAACGAAGGATTGAGCCATAAAAGCTTTCAGATCCCTTCAAAAATTAATGTAATTTTTAATTGGTGCTTTGATTTGATCATGGTGTATTACTCTGAATTCCTTGCTTAGTTCAGCAAAAGGTTATAGAAAAATTTCTTTATTAAAAAAAGAAGGAAGGAAAGAAAACAGGTCTGCTAAATATATATGCCAGGAACTGTTTGAAAGGTTTTTTTAACTAAATGGTGAAAAGTCAAATAATGTCTTTTTCATGCAGCTGATACTTTATTGGGGGTGGTGTGGAATGAGAAAGACAAAAATAAATAAGGAAGTGAGAAACAACAGTAAAGTATGTTAGAATATGATTGGAGGAAGGGGAGTCACATTAGACGTTCTCTCTAATTCAGTGACATTTGAGCTCAGACATCAGTGATAAGAAGGAGCTAGCCATGAGAAAGCCTTAGGCAAGAGGATTCCAGGCAGATGTAACCATTAGTGCCAAGGCCCTAAGGTAGAAACAGATTGTTTAAAACCAGAAAGTTTCATGTTTCAGGAGTGCAGCAGGTCAGGAGAGCTGAGTGAAGGACATGAGCCAGGTCATGGACAGTCATAATAAAGAGTTTGGTGACTTAGTGTTTCAGCATCCAAAATAAAGTATCACTTGCCAAGAATATAAAATACAAACAAGAGAGCACTCTGAATTAATGGATGACCCCAAAACATAGGTATTTTAAATATTTTTTTTTGGTTATCAAAAATGAAGGCTTCACTTTTTAATTGCTGTTGTTGTTGTTAGGTGCCATTGAGTCAGTACCGACTCATAATGACCCTATGCACAACAGAACGAAACAATGAGCTGTCCTTCACCAACCTCATAATATTTGCTACACTTGAATAAATTGCTGCTGTCACTGTGCCAATCTATCTTATTAGGGGGTTGTTCCTCTTTTTCATTGACTCTCTACTTTATCAAGAATAATTCCCTTCTCCAGGGACTGGACCCTCGTAATAATATGTTTGAAGTGTGAGAGACAAAGTCTGTCCATCCTGGCTTCCAAGGAGCACTCTCACTGCACTTTTTCCAACACAGTTGTTTGGTCTTTTGGCAGTCCATGGCACTTTTAATATTCCCCTCCACTCAAATGCATCAGTTCTTCTATGATCTTCCTTATTCACTGTCCAATGTTCACATGCATATGAGGCTACTAAAAATATCACGGCTTAGATCAGATGCACCATAGTCCTCAAACTGACATCTTTGCTCTTGAACACTTAAAAGAGGTCGTGTGTAGCAAATTTATCTAATGCAATACTTCATTTGATTTTTTGACTGCTGCTTCCATGAATGTTGATGGTTGACCAGAGCAAAATGAAGTCTTTCACAATTTCAGTCTTTTCTCCATTTATCTTGATGCTGTCTATTGGTCCAGAGGTGAGAATTTTTGTTTTCTTTACAATGAGATGCAACCCATTCCAAAGGCTGTGATCTTTGATCTTCATCAGTAAGCATTTTAAGTCCATCTTAAGTTATAGAAATACATATTTAGTGGAGGTGAAGAGTAGCATTGAATATATTGGACAATAATAGTGGAAATTACACAGAGGTTTCTAGTTTCATCACAGTAAACCACATAGCACCACTAAGTTATTTGTTGTTGTCGTTGTTATGTGCTGTGGAGTCGGTTCTGACTCAGAGTGACCCTGTACAGGGTTTCTGAGGCTGTAAATCTTTACAGGAGCAGATAGCCTCATGGTTCTCCCACAGAACAGCTGGTAGTTTCAAACTGTTGACCTTGAGGTTAGCAGCGTGATTTGTATACACTACGCTACCAGAGCTCCTAATATATAGACATGTGGAACATATGAAATACAGTTTGATTAGCTGTGACACATTATCTGTATGATCTTATTTCTACAAAATTATACATCCAGCCTGTCATTAATAAGAACACTCAAATAAAAGTTGCTTTTTCTGCAAAGAACTTTATGTTTAGGGAAAAACCAGTCTTTTTAGCACAAAAGAGAGCCCATGTTATCTGTAGCAACTCCTGTAACTCTCTGAGGGAAAGAGGACCCATACCCAGCATGGCTAGCATGAGGGTTTGTACAAACATCTTTCTGTCACAGGATCACTACAAAAGGTTCCTATTAAGGAAAATGATCATATGGCACTTACTAATTTATCAGTCAGTATTCATTTATTAGCAATGAGCTTTCACTGACAGCAGTTTCCATATCACTCTTTTGTAAGTTTTTCCAGCTTTTTAAAAATGGTTTAAAGTTTATAGCAAATTGAAATCATATTACAGCACAGTAAGATTTCTGGTGTTTTACGATAAAGACTATACATAGCTATAGTAACCAGGACAAGTACCACTTTTTACTAGAATGAACATCTGTCTTTGGTGTGTTTTTTTTCCTTCTTCAATAAACTCAAGATTCAAGTAAGCCTTGTAAAGTCTCTGTAATACCTTCCACTCATTGTAAGAAAGTGTATAAAATCAAAATGAAATTAATTTTATCTTAGCTTCACTACAAAGATGACTCATTTGCATATGAATTTCTAAACATGCCAAGACAAAAAATATCAATCATTTGAGAACAAAGAGTGTATGACTGAGTTAGGGAAAACCTTCCTAAGTGTCTGTGTGATGGGAAAAAGAGAATAGCAAATTGATTTCAGTGAAAGCAAATTTTGACACGTACACAAAATTCAGCTGCATCTTACAGCAATGCAATAAATCATTGCTATCATTGCATTCACCATATATACACAACAATAATCACAAAAAATAAAGCAAGATTGACAAAGAATAGTGATCAGATAGGGTCTCCAAAGAAGTTGCTGGGTAGCAGAGCCATCTCACTCCTCAACTAAACCTAGTGAAAGCTGCTTATTCAATATAATCAGTGTTTATTTTTGTTTATACTGTTATCTGGGGAAAATAACCTATTTTCTAGAAGGAACTACCCAGTGCTCTGTGTATGATTAAAACTTAATTAAGAGGATAATATTTTAGTTCCTAATCCAAGTATCAGAACTCATTCTACATTCTCAATCATTTGTACATTATACTTACACCTGGTCCTTTTCTCATACCTGGTGACATATCTCATGAACAGTGACCATAGTGACATCCAGCAAGTAAGAAATAGATGAAACACTGGGATCCAGTAGTAGTCTTTGTTCCACAAAAATACTTAGTCCCCAGTTCTCCATAGCAGCATACGGATGCTTCGGCACAGCTAAAAGATCTAGAAATAGAATAAAACAGTTCCAAAAGCTTTAATAAAGATAGCAGATTCTAAACGTGTATCCTGAAATAAATCCAGAAATCCTAATTAGAAGGCATAGCTGCTCTATCTTGGTAACTTTCCCCCCTAAATTAAACTACCTGCCATTTCTACCTGACAGCAGAAATAGAGGCTATCACTGTAAATGCTAGTCATATCCATTCATCACAGGCCATTTTCAGCCCCAATGATAGAGGTGGCTGGAAGCATTGGCATCATTACTGATGGGTCCATCCTGATAAGTTGCAGAAAGTCAAGGAAACTCAATGCAACAGAAATCCACAGACTCAAAGGCACTGGCCTCTCTAATGAAAAATAATTTCAACTCAATGCAATGAATACTATACTTTTACTGCTACCTCAATATTCTCCAAGAGAAAACATTTGATATCAGTTTTTAAATGTGAATGTCAGTTTCAAATTGCTTAAATTCTCTTTTATTTTGGAGCTATGTTAAAATTAACCATAATAAATTAATAAAATTTATAGGACAATATATGACAGTGAGTATAGTGAAAAAAAGGACTGCTGAGGCAACACACACACTTTGGTTGTAGTCCTACTACCATTAATTGTACACATGACATTGGTAAATTCTTTAATTTCTCAAGAACTGAATGGGGTTTATGCCTAAATTATATTACCAATTCCTTCCGTATCCAAAAAATCTGTGATAAAGTGATTCTAAGATTTTTATTTACTTTAAAAGCCATGAAGGTATTATCATCAACTTTCTGTTAAGGTGGTACAATAAATTCAAGCTTTTATGTACCCCCTCTGCTCCAAACATACAGACATAATAAATAAAACATAAAAGAGAGGGAAAAAAAAAACAAAAACCCTCCAGGCTCAAAAATAAACCTCTCCATGGACCAGAAATGGCACAGAAATGCAAAGTGGTGACCGCATGTGAAGCCACAGGCTTGCTGGGCTCTGGCTGCAGGGGCAGGCAGTGACAGCTGGGAACTGGATCCAACAGGATCCACTGGAGCCAAGGGAACCTAAGCCAAGCTGATTGCATGATGCCAAGGGCTAGGTAGCATTCACATGTTCATAGAAAAAGGCTGAAAATAGCTGTGTCCATTGTTCTTTGGGAAAGTTAGCAAGTGGCAGGGTAGGGATTTGAACCTGGAATGCTTGGCCCCAGCACCTGTACTCTTAATTACAATTCCATAGTGTTTTAGGTCTCTGGCTCAGAAGTTCATTTCTTCATATAAACCCTAGTGTAACGCCCTAGGAAAATATTACAAGAGTGCCAACTTCAGTATTCATTGTAATCATTAAAATGGAAAACTAATTCTTTCACCAGGATAATGGACAAAGAAACGGCAAAATAATCCTGTGCAGGAACAGAAATAAAACCAAACCCAAGGCCATCAAGTCAATTCAGATACTGACACTGCAGGACAGAGAATAACTGTTCCTCTCTCTGAGACTGTAAATGTTTACGGAAGCAGAGCGGCTGGAGGGTTTGAACCGCTGATCTTGCAGCTAGCCGCCCAACACTTTACTGTACCAACAGGGTTTATCATTTATATA
>NW_006408688.1:1147223-1177516 GCF_000296735.1 Chrysochloris asiatica | reverse complement strand
ACACACACACACACACATATATAAAACAATCAAAAAATGATCTCACCTCTAGATTCTATTAGTATATGTATCAACATTGATAATCTGAAAAACATACTAAAGAAAATAGGCTGTTTTCTTGAACATGACTCAACTCTGATTTATGGTGATCTCATGTGTAATAGAATCAAACATTTCCCAGCTCTATGCCAGTTTCACAATCATTGGTATACCCGAGTCCATTGTGCGGCCAGTGGGCATTTTGAGGGCCCTCCAACCTAGGAGACTCATCTACCAGCAATAGATCAGACATGATTCTGCTGTGATACACAGGATGTTCACTGGCTAATTTTTATATGTACATCACTAGGCCTTTCTTGTTGGTCTATAAATTCTACTGTAATTTGTCCACCACGAGTGACCCTCCTGGTATCTGAAATACCGGAAGAATAGTTTCTAGTATCATAACAACACAAAAGTTATCAGATTACAATAAAGTGACAGGTGGTGGAAACAAAATTTAGCAAGTAATAAATGCTGCAAAGATATATAACAGAGTAAGACAGTTATTGACTGATGGGATGGTTGTAATGTGGTCAAGGCAGACCATTCTAAGGAAACCCCATTTCACCTGAGGTTTGAAAGAACACAGTAGCTAGCTGTTTGAAGGTCTGTGAAAGTGTGTCCTAGGAGAAGTAGATAGCAAGTACAAAGGCCCTGATGTGCAAATGAAACTAGTATGCTGGACAACTAGAAAGAAATGAGTGTGGATAAAGTATACAAAGGACAGGAATACAAATCAGAAAATGGATACAAATTGACAGTTCATAAAAATATAGGCGTTCTTCTATTTAGATTTTACGGTAGACATTTGCCTAAGTAGGAATAAATCAGGCAACAGAACAAGGGTACATCACCTCTGCCTGCCACCAGTAGATGGCAACAGCAGTTTCATGGTTAGTGTCATTTGCTAGTAGGAACTCCTCGACTAGTGAGCTATCTTTTAGAACCCAGTCTGTTACAAAGCAGAGGCTATTTGTACACTATTATCCTCCAACAGCTGAAATAAATCAGGTCCTCAAAACCATGTGAGTACATCAGACCACATACTGGAATTTACAAGACTGCATACATTAGAGTCTAGGACATAAGATACAAAAACCCTGACTGGCAGCTCAAGTAGGTATGATGATGGGGACAAGTGAAGGTTAGTGGCAAAGAAATTAAGTAACGGTGATCAAAACAATCAGCTGGTGACATATTGGTAGGTACCGAGAGATGTGAAGGCACAGAGGTCAGGCATGGGTAATATTAACCAGAAAAGAACCTTTCAGAGCAAATGTAGCTGGAATTCAGATAAAGTGATTGAGGAGCAGAATAAAACACAGAAGGACCAGCTATTGGGGGCAGTCTCTCAGGCTCAGAGAGGCTTTACGATAGACATGAGGGAACCATGTCTATGGATGGTCTGGCTGACTGACTGTGTGCTGTTGAGCTCATAGTGACCCTGTAGAGGGTTCTGAGGCTGTGAATAACTTGAACTGCTGACCTTGCAATTTACAATCCAACACGTTGGGTTACCAACATGTTACCATGTCTATGGAAGGTAGAGGCAAAAAAAAAAAAAAAGGTGCGGGAGAAGCTAGTACTGATTCATAGCTACCTTATGTACAACAGAATGAAACATTGTCCAGTCCTGCACCAACCACACAATTGTTGCTATGTTTGAGCCCATTACTGATGCCACTGAGCTAATTCATCTTGTTGAGGGATCTTCCTCTTTTTCACTGATCCTCCACTTTACCAAGAATGATGTCCTTCTCCAGGGACTGGTCCCTACTGATAATATGACTAAAGTATGTGAGTCAAAGTCTCACCATCTAACAACCATTTAACAAAACACTGGAGGAACTTTGACTTTGTTTGACCAACTATGGAGAGCTACTTTAGCTATCCCTCCCCTCTGTGCTTTCAGGACTTAAGGAATGTAATGTGATAGTTCTGTAATTTAGTAATAGCTGCATCAAGTATATAATCATACAGAAACTTAAACATGAATAGCCATAGGACTTTATTTGCAACAGTCCAAAACTGGAAATAGCCCAAATGTCCATTAATGGGTGAATGAATAAATAAAGGGTCATATATCCATACACTGGAGACCTGGTATAGCACTGTAAGATAAGCACTGGACTGCTCACAGCAAGGTCAGTAGTTCAAATCCATTAGCTACTCCTTGGAAATCCTATACAAGGTCGCTATGAATCAGATACAACTTGACAGAACTTAGCATAACATGTCCATATAAACAAAATAAACAAAATAAACAAAATAAAACTATCAATATATTCAATAACAAAAATGAATCTTAAGATAGCATATTGTATTAAAAATAAATAGAATATATTTAGTGTGAATTAATTTATATTAAATTCTAGAACTAATCTATAATGCAAACTAACATATAGAGTCAAAGAGAAAATTAGTGATGCCTAAGAAAAAGAAGGGGGTTAGGAAGGGTTTACAAGGAAGCAAGACTAAACTTTTAAGTATGCAAATGTTCACTATCCTAATTATGATATGTATATGGATATAAACATATACTAAAATGTAACAAATTGTACACTGAGAAGCTGGGTATCAGGATTGGAGAAAGACTCATTAATAGCCTGCAATATGCAGATGATACAACCTTGCTTGCTGAAAGTGAAGAGGACTTAAAATATTTACTGATGAAGATCAAAGACCACAGCCTTCAGTATGGATTACATCTCAATGTAAAGAATACAAAAATCCTCACCACTGGACCAATAAACAACATTTTTATCAATGGAGAAAAAATTGAAGTTGTCAAGGACTTTATTCTTCTTGGATCGACTAGATGGCACCTAACAACAACAATAGTGGTGTGGCACCACGGGCTAATGCGCTGGACTGCACGGTCGGTTTCAATCGCAAGGTCAGTGATTCAAACTCACCAGCTGATCCTCAGAAACCCGATACAGGTTCACTATGGGTCAGAACTGACTCGATGGCACTTAACACCAGCAACGATTGTATGTAACTATTCTTGAATAAAACCAAAACAAAGTAACTAAGAAACTAACAAACCCAGTGCATTGAGTCTGACTCACAGCAACCCTATGTTAGGATTTCTGAGGCTCTAAATCTAAACAGGAGCAGAGAGCCCCATCTTTCTTCCATGGAGACATAGGGTCATGCATATTCTACAATGATACCAGGTATCCTTATGCCTCAATAAAGAGATTTTAAAAACAACAACAGAACTTTAGGTCAGAAACTGAAATATTCCTCTGTTTCATTTTCAAGAAGATAGCATTTATTCACAGTGAATACAATTATTGTAATATTTGCAAAATTAATTTGTCATGGGGCTATATCATTAAAATGTGCAAGCACAACTTGTTAATATGCCTAGGAAACAGAAGTAAGAAAATTCAAACATTTTAGATCTAATTTATTTTTAAATACAAATAAAATTCTGGGTAAAATTGTGCATAGTAGCCTAATTCCAAACATTGAATTACCAAGATCTAAAAACCACAGCACAGTAGGAAATGTTGCGTTACACCAAAACGGCTCTTTCTGGGTTTTTGGACATGTGATAAAAATTTTGTGTGTCAACTAAACTAAGCTATGGTGGTGGTGATTGTGTGTCATCAAATTGTACACTATACATAGACTTTCTGAGGCTGTCATTCTTTTGGGAGCAGTCCCTTGAGAAGGATATCCTGATTGGTAAAATGGAAGGTCACAAAAAAATAGGAAGACACCCAACAAGTTGGATCGGCACAGTAGCAGCGGCGATGGACTCAAATGTGGAAACAATTGTGAGCTTCCCACAGGAATAGGCAGTGTTTCATTCTGTTGTACATAGGGCCGCTATGAGTCAGTACCAACTCAATGACACTTAACAACAACAACAACAACAACCAATTACATAGTGAGAATTAAGAAGGCATTGGATAGAAAAGCCATGTCAAATTAATTTGAGGTACCACAATGGCAAAGTAAAAGGTGGGCAATGTAAACTCTCCAGACACTCTTCAAAAACTCTATACAGGGTAGTTATGATTCAGAATCAACTCAACAGCACTTGATAATAACAATCCAGCAATTCAATCAAACACTAATATAAGTGTTGTTATGAATGAACTTTGTAGATGTGGTTAACATCAGCAGACTCAAAGTAAATGTGGTTGTAAATGTGGTTGGCTCTCATCCAATAAGAAGATAAAAGACCTTAAGAGTAAAACTGAAGATGCCCTGAGAAGAAATTCTCAAAAATTTAGCATCAACTTCTGCCTGAGATTGCAGCCTTCCAACCGGTCCTACAGATTTCAGATATGTCATTCCCTACAAACTGTGTAAGCATAGGGTTTCTAAGGCTGTAAATATTTACAGGAGCAGAAAGCTTCATTTTTCTCGCATGAAACAACGGGTAGACTCGAACTTTTGACCTCATTATTAGCAGTTGGACACCTAATCCACAATGCTAACAGGGCTCCTTATTGTTGTGGTTAAGTTTCCAAGAAATGGCTGGTGAATTTGTCACCAATGTTGTGGTTCAAGCTAACCCTGCAGACCAGGGCATTATCCCATAGCGCCACACCGGACTTCTTTTAAGTGTTTGATTTTTAGATGATTCCAGTTACCTATATATTAGTCTTTATGGATACTGATATTTGTAACTTATTTAATTAAAGCCTTCCCTACCTTGAAGGAGCTCTGGTAGCGTAGTGGTTACGAATCGGGCTGTGAGCCACAAGGTCAATAGTTCGAAACTACCAGCGGTTCCGCTGGAGAAAGATGAGGCGGTCTGCTCCGGTAAAGATTTACAGCCTCGGAAACCCTGTGTAGGGTCGCTATGAGTCGGAACTGACTCCACGGCACATCACAACAACAACACCACTTTGAAGTAATACATTGTCTTCCAGAGCCTTATATTCTGCCTTGCACATTTAGGCTTTCAGTCTACATGAAGTAAATTTTTATATGTTGCAATGTTGGAGTCAAGCGTCATTTCATAGATAGAAAGATTGATATGTAGCGTAGTGGTTACAAATTGGGCTGCTAACCTCAAGGTCAGCAGTTCAAAACTACCAGCTGTTCCTCAGGAGAAAGATGAGGCTTTTGTTTCCATACAGATTTACAGCCTCGGAAACCCTGTGCAGGGTCGCTATGAGTCAGAACCGACTCCATGGTACTTAACAACAACAACAACAGAGATATCTAAGTACACCAGCGCTACTTGTTTAGTGGTCTCTCATTTTCACACTAATCTGCAGGACTATCACTTTCATATTCTAAATATACATATGATTTTTTTTTTTTTTGGTTATTTTTTTGTGGTACATTCTATTTGATTGGCATATTTGTCTCGTGCAATGTTACCAGCTTAGTCATATAGCTTTAAAATACTAGAAAATAAGTCCATATTATGTTTATTTTCCAATACTTTCTTAACTTTTCTTGAATGGAAATCAGATTCGTTGTGTGAACCTTCACCCAAATCACAATAAAAATGAAATTATTCTTTTTAAAAAAGAAGAGAATGAACACATGATATTTTCAGAAAAGAAATGTTAATTTGATATGGCCAAAGCATGTAGCAACAAGCCCTGTTTTGCACATACTGAGTATGAAGTGCCTCTGAAACATCCAATTAGAGATGTCTAGTCTAGTAAGATGCTTAATACAGAATTTTGATGCATTAAGAAGTTTGAGCTGGGGAAGCAGATCCAAGAAATCATCAACACATGGATAGCAAGAGACTGAGAACAATATTGAGTACCAGAGGACTTAGAGAGATGTCTGGGAGCACTGAGGTTTCAGAAACAAAGGAAAGGGGGCAAAGTGCACAAAGTGCAAAAGGGTATTGAGAATGTGCTGTCATAAGAGAAGGGAAGCAAAGCAGCAGAGTGACAGCACATCAGTCAACAGAAGTGAGCCATCCAGAAAGGAGAGATGAGGCAACAGTGTCTATGAACCGCAAGGTCAGCAGTTCAAACTCACCAGTAGCTCTTTGGAAGCCCTATACAGGGTCGCGATGGGTTAGAACTGACTCATGGCACTTAACAATAACAACATATTACATATTTATTAATTATTTCAAAGAGCACTAATTTGCCTTTCAATATCATTTTTAATAGCTTTTCAAAATGAGTTGTAAGATCTTTTGCACAGATGACACAAAGTTGAGCCATATGTATTACTGTCATGATCTGAAGGAAAATAAAAACAATGAAACTCTGTTAGGGGCACGCATGAATCAGATGCTTAGTGAATGTTGGTTGCTAGAGTAGGTCCACCCCCACAACCTGGAACTCAAGAGTCTTCCTTGTTTTAAAAGTTTGAGGAAGCTAGGAATCATTTTAGAGATTTTGGGTAGCTTTTTGACATTATTAAATTGACAGATACACATTTCTAGTAGACGAGAGGATGAAAATAGTTCTACTTATAGATGAGCATTCTTAAGCCTTGAAATTGGGAGTTGTCAGTAAAATATATTTCCAAATTCAGATGCACTTTATATAGTGTGAATACAAAGTGGTTTCTTCTAAAATAAAATAATTTATTTATGTAAATGTGGTACATAGAAACAAAAATTCACTGTGCTTAAGACTAGTTCCACTTGGCATAAACTGTGCTAGTAGTACACACACTATACAGTAATAAAAAATTTAAAAACACAAACATGTAATTCAAAGGAACCAATGCTGGGTTCTTAGTCAAAAACTGTCCAGTATTAATTTCAAACAAAATCAAATGTTCATTGAAGTTCCTAAGGAGAAAAAAAAATCACTGACGCCCAGTAGTTACATGTTGATTCTTTTTATTACTTCATATTATAGTACAAAGTATTGTCTAATATTAGCTGGCATCTAGGAAATGGATAGATTTTCAGAGAGCTAGTAATATAAGCAGAGAGACTGGAATTCACTGTGAATTTTAAAGGTTCCTAGGGAAATCACTGAGAGTGCTTGGGGTAATGAAGGCAGAGAGAAAAGAAATAGAAAATAGAGTAAAAAAAAAAAAAATAGTGCAATTATAGAAAAAAAAAAAATACCGTAACTATTACGCTACTTTACTAAACTCTGACAATGACATGAATCTAATGATCACTTAACAGACCTAGTAGAACATTATCAATTAGTCCTTGACATGCAGATTACTAAAACACTTTTATGTTTTTATAACATAAGTCTACAGATTTACCATTTGAAACAGAATTCAGTCACTCAATATGGTGAAGAAAAATGAATGTCATGTCCTATTCAGACTGAACTATGGATCAGTTGGGAGGTATTGATCAAAATATGAACAATGTCTTTCATTATTGAAGGTACTTGATGCTTTGTTACAAATATCTTCTTGGGAGTGTAAAGATTCTGCCTTTTCCAATTTTTTTCACAGAACCATTTCTGAAAAATTCAATATTTTTTTTCCCTCAAAACCCATTACCAATATTTCAAATATTCCCTAGTTCAATTTACATTTGATCAAGAAATGAAAAACAGAAAGAAGTAATAATAAGCCAGAGATTGAACTGAACCCTTTACCTCTCCAACATCTAATGTGTTATAAGTTATATTTCTAAAGTGTATTATATAGAAAGGGAAACATTATGTATACCTAATAGAAAAATGCAAAGAGTTTTGTTGAATTTTTTAGTTTTGATTTTTTTGTACCTATCATAAAAATGTTGCTCATGATGTAAATATTCGTGGAATTGAAGTGATGGAAATTTGTCAGAAACCATTTTCCTAACACCACAGTTAATAGAGCATGAGGGTTCTCTAGCTCAAAACAACATGTAACTGATCACTGTATACTTGTAGCAGAGCGACTACCCAGAAGAAAATAGTAATGCTCAGCTCATTGTTTGTTTTTCCTTGTCTTCCTAATACACTGTGCAAATCTTTTGCTTGTGTACTTGGAATCTGTTTGAATAGTTATTAAAATGAAAGCCAGTATTTCATATAATCACCATGTGGAGTGCTGCACTCAGATGCTTAGGTCCAAGAGCACTAGAGCATCTGCTCATGTTTTACCGTAGCAGTAGAGATATTCATGTCCTAGATAGGAGATGGCACCATTACAGCCTAGCTACCCTTACAGCCTGGGTACAGAACATCCAAAGTGTCTGGCATGTTTTACCTCAAAGAGTTTGTTTGTGTCCACAACTCTGGGTTTCAGTATATAATCCCCCACTGCCCTTGAATCCATTCCAACTCATAGCAACTCTATAGAATGGAATAGAGCTGCTCCAATGACTTTCCAGAATTGTAAATCTTACAAAAGCTGACTGCTTCACCTTTGTCTCACAGAGCAGCTGATGGGTTTCTCCCAGAAAGCAGCTGGTGGGTTTGAACTACTGACCTTTGAATTAGCAGCCCAACACTTAACCTGCTGTACCACCAATGCTCCTTTAATTAAATTACAATATAAATTTCATTAAGTTACAGTGTGTATTTTTGTATAAATGATGTATCTATTACACACAATAGATAGTATAATTTAGAGATCTTATGTATGTAAATATACGAAAAACCCATTCATGTGTCCCTGATTCTGATACATAATGCCCATGTAAGACATAGTAGAACTGCCTCCATAGGGTTTTCAAGGTTGAACATCTTTACATAAGTAAATGATGACATCTTTATCCCAGGTCTTGCTGGTAGGTTTGGCCCACCAACCTTTCTGTTACAGTGTCTAACCACTACACCAATTGAGCCCCTATATACAGAATTGAAAACCAACAGACAGATGCATATATATTGCCATTTTTTTGAGTTTAAGTGTCTAGAGCTCGGTGGATCTATAATTCTAAATCTCACAAGAAGAAGACTACTGTGTATCTGTTTGCGTAGGTTTGTGTGTTCTCCAGTCAATTCCAACTCACAGTGACCCTAACTCATAGGTCTAGACCTGCTCCATAGGGTTTCCTAGGCTGTAATCTTTATGGGGTCAGTATATCAGGTCCTTTCTCCCGTGGAGCTGTTGGATGGGTTCAAATCACCAACCATTTAGTTAGTAGCCAAATGTATAAGCACTGTTCTCAGAAGACTCTTTATTACCCATCTAATTCTATGTGGATTCCTGGTGTGGTGCTGTGGGCTAATGCATCAGACTGCAAAGTCGTTTGAACTGCAAGATCAGCGGTTCAAGCTCAACACTTGCTCCTTGGAAACCCTATACAGTGTCGCTATGGAACCGCATCGACTCGAAGGCATTTAACAACAACAATAATTCTATGTAATTTTAAACAGATAGTGGGGTCAATTACATATTTTTTGGCACAAGGGATCTAATTTGATAACAGCTAACAATACTCTTAAAGGAGTCCTGGTGTGGCGCTGTAGGTTAATGTGCTAGACTACAAGGTCAGATTGATATTGCAAGGTCAGTAGTTCAAGCTTACCAGCCATTCCTTGAAAACCCTATACAAGGTTGCTATGAGTTGGAACCAACTTCACAGCACTTAACATCAATAATAATACTTTTCAAAAATCATTTCCAGAGACACCCCTAAGCTTTGTTTTTGGCAACACTTTTATCATCTCAACATGGTTTACCCCTGACCTCTTAAACTCTCCCACTCCTAAAATTCCATCAATTGATGACAATTAGGAATGCTCTTGCATTTAATGTAATTTCTGGGTCCAACACTTCCATTTGTTACTGAAAACATAAGTAAATAATGAAAAATTATAAATAATAATATCACTCAATTCAGAATAAATAAAGCATATAGAAGTATTTCAGGAAATCATTCATGTCTATATTTATTGTTAAGGAGCTCTGGTAGCGTAGTGGTTATGAGTCGGGCTGCCAACCTCAAGGTCACCAGTTTGAAACTACCAGCGGTTCCGTGGGAGAAAGATGAGGCGTTCTGCTCCCGTAAAGATTTACAGCCTCGGAAACCTTGTGCAGGGTCGCTATGAGTCAGAATCGACTCCACGGTACTTAACAACAACATATTTATTGTTGCTGTTAAATGCTGTAGAGTTGGTTCTGACTCATACCTGCCTATATAGAGTTTCTAAGGCTTCAAATCTTCAAGGGAGCAGAAAGCCTTATCTTTCTCCCACAGAGGTGTTGGCAAGCTCCAACTGCAGACCATGTAGATGGCGGTCCTGTGTTTATTGTATGGAGCCCCCATGCTCCTTTCAGTTCTATATGTTGTTGTTGTTGATAAATGCTGCCGAGTTGCGACCCTGTATATGGTTTCCAAAGAGTAACTGGTGAGTTTGAAACAACTTATGGTTCAAACTGACCTTGTGGTTGAGTGCTTATCTTACAGAGCCACTCCAAGACTTATGTCTATATGTTGTTGTTGTTGTTAAGTGCTGTCAAGTCAGTTCTGACCCATAGTGACCCTGTATAGGGTTTCCAAGGGGAGATTGGTGAGCTCGAACTGCCGACCTTGCAGTTCAAAGTGACTTTGCAGTACAGCACATTAATACTTTTCAGTGTTAAGTTTTGATTAATAAAAATGTTTAAAAATTGTTTACAACTATTAAATACTTAAAAACAAACACAGTTGTGTTATCATTATAATACAAAGATATGTTAAATTATTATATTGTATACATTGTTGTTGCTAAGTACCCTTGAGTTGATTTTGACATAATTATCCTCTATTAGGTTCCTGAGGAGCAACTAGTGGATTTGAATGCTGACCTTATGGTTAGCAGTCCAGTGATTATTCTACAGCACCATGCCAAGACTCCATATTGCATATAATATCAAAGAAAAGTGATTAGACATTATTTCTTGAGAAAACAACAACAACAACAACTAGCATTTGGCAATACTGCAAATTTCTAAACTTGAGAACACATAGATTTGGAGATCCTAACTGAATGGTTTTCTCTCACCTTCCCCTCCTAACCTTCTCTTTCTATCATTGGCTCTTGAGAGTGAGCTGTGGAAGAATAATATGTTCAGTAAATCAGTAAGAGTCTTCAACATGGAGGAACACAACACTGAGGACACAAGAATAAAAGCATGAGTTTTTATTCAAGTAGCAGAGGACCATGGACAATGTGTGTTAGGAGGAAACATATCTCTACCCTTACCATAGGAGTCCTGGTGTGGTGCTATAGGATAAACACTGGAGTACTAACCACAAACTCTGTGGTTCAAACCAACCAGACTCTTCTTGGAAACCCTATACATGGTCACCATGAGTCACAGTTGATTTGATGGCACTTAACAGCAATAACAAGGAGCTATGGTAGCGTACTGGTTACTAATCGGGCTGCTAATCTCACGGTCAGCAGTTCGAAACTACCAGCTGTTCCACGGGAGAAAGATGAGGCTTTCTGCTCCCGTAAAGATTTACAGCCTTGGAAACCCTATACAGGGTCGCTATGAATCTGAACCGACTCCACGGCACATAACAACAACAGTAATAACAACAACAACAACCCTTACTATACTCCAAGGATTAGCAGCATCAATATCACCTGGAAATTTGTTAGAAAAGCAGAATATCTGCCTCAGATCCATACAGAGAGAGCTAGAATCTGCATTTTAATCAGATACTCAGTAGATTGAAATGCATATTAAAGTTTGAAAAACACTTTGTTGATGTTAAGTACAGTACAGTCAGTTCAGACCCACAGTGACCCTGTGTAGGATTTCCAAGGAGTGGTTGGTGAGCTTGAACTGTTGACCTTGCAATTCAAACCGACTCTGAAGTCCTGCGCATTAACCCACAGTGTCTCACCAGCACTAGCCATGGAGCAAATCTTCCCAATGCAGGTTCTCCCCTACACAGGGTCTTTGAAGACCATTGACTAAGGTGTGAGGGTAAATTAGAACTTCTATTTACGCATATTTCTGACTAATGCAATAAGACATAGATTAAGCTTCTATACTATTCAACAGAAAAACTGATACTGATAACCTCCCTTGGTTGATATATCAGGGAACTTGAAGAGAGAGCAGGCATTTCAAACACATCTTGAGAGTACTGCCTTCCTCATCAGTCCACTTTCAAGGGACTAGGCTATGCCACAACAAATTAATGACCAATTAAATTAATTTATGGGTTATATAACTCATCAGCTGCTGCTTGAAAATCCTATACAGGCTCCCTATGAGTCAGAACCCACTTGACTACACTTTATAACAACAACAAATATTATCTATGCAGATAGATAGCATCTGATTCCACCATGTGTCTTTCATTTTATGTATTGTGCTGACTTGTGTGTTGTGATGCTGGGAACCATACCACCATTATTGTAAATAATTAGCAGAATCATCCATGTTGGACAGATTTCAGAAAAACTTTCAGACTAAGTCAGGACATGGAAATCTACTTCTGAAAATTGGCCAGTGAAAACCTTATATTTAGCTGCAGAGCACTGTCTGATAGAGTTCCAGAAACTGAGCTATTCAGGTTGGAAAGGACTCAAAGTACAACTGGGGGAGAGCTGCAGCAAAGTTGATTTAATGACATGATTGGAGTAAAGCTGATGAGCCCTTCATTTGTTGATGTGGCATACAACTCAAAACACAAAGGAACAACTGTAATCATCCATTAATAATTGGAACATAGAATGTAAAAAGTATGAATCAAGGAAAATTCATAGTAAAATATGAAATGGAAGAATTCAAAATACATATCCAAGGCACTACAGAGCTGGAATGGAGTGGTGTTGGCCATATTGAATTGGGTAGACATATGGTGTACTATTCTGAGAATTACAAATTGAAGAGAAACGGTGTCACATTCATCATCAAAAACAAACAAACAAAACCATTCCAAGGTCTGTTCTGAAATTCAATACTGTTACTGATAGCATAATATCCACAAGTAAGGCTGGAGTCCTGATGTGGCCCTGTAGGATAAGCACTGGATTGTTAATGATAGCATGGATCTACCAACCTAAATAAAATGCAGTGGGTTTAGTCAATGTTGTTAATTGCTGTTGAGTAAATTCCAACCCATAGCGAGCCTGTATAGAGTTTCCAAGGAGCAGCTGGTGAGCTTGAACCACCAATCTTGCCGTTCAAATTGCTTTGCAGTCTGGTGCATTAACCCACAGCACCAGACCAGTACTCTGGGTTTAGTCACTAGGTCTTGGTAAATGAGGACCCTGCAAATGAAAACGTTAGTTTAAAAATTAGCCAAGATGACCTCCTGGTCCTAGAAGGAGAAGAGAACATGCTTAATCCCACCCAAGCCTTTAAGATACTATCACAGGAACCAAGCTGCTGCAATTCTAAAAGGTAGAATGTTGGAGAAAGCTTGTGGCCTTATTGTTTCATTTTCCCTAAAGGTAGAATGTTTGAGGACATTTATTACCTTAATATTTCTTTTTTATTATTATCTTATTATTTCTTTTTCCAAAGAATGCTATCCTGATGTTAAAATACATTAAGTGTACATTTAAATGTAACTTACCCTATATATAAGCAGGAACTTGCCTGCTCTTCGTAATGCAAAGGGCAATCTTGGGAGATTATTCTCCCTGTCCTCCAGACTGCTGGCTTTCTGTTAATAAAGCTTGAATCAGATCTCCCTTTGTCTCTGTGATTGACTACAGTGACAGGTGGCAAACGCTTTTTTTTTTTTTTTTTTTTTGGTTTGACAACAGTCTAACAGCAAGGATGCCAGTCCAAACCCACTACTCATTCCTCGGAAAACCTATACAGTTTTGCTGAGCCACAACTGACTCTATGGCACTTTACAACGTAAGGAAGGCAAGTTAATATGACTATTATCCAAATTTATACATCAGCTATTAAAGCCAAAAATGAAGACGTTGATGATTTTTACCAACTTCTGCAGTTTAAATTAATCAAGCATGCAATCAAGTTACATTGATAATTATTGGTATTATAATGTACATTTTAGAAACAAAGAAGGTTTGATAGTTAGAAAATATAGCCTTGGAGAGAGAAATGGTGCTAGAGATCACATGATAGAATTTTACAAGACAAATAATTTTTTCATTGGAAATATCTTTTTCTGACAACATAAATGGCTACTGTGTACATGAACCTGCTGGATGGAATAGAGGCACACTTCATTTTATTGTACTTCACTTTATTGTATTTCTCGGAAAATGCTACTTTTACAAATTGAAGGTTTGTGGCAACCCTGTGTAAAATAAGTTTATTGGCACCATTTTTTTTAGCAGCAGGTGCTCATTTCATGACTCCATGTTACATTTTGGTTAATTCTCAAAATATTTCAAACTTTCTCAAAAAACTATTGTATATGCAATAGACTACAGCACAATATAAACATCATTTTTATGTACAATGAGAAACAAAAACTTCATTTAACTTACTTTATTGCAATAGTTACATTATTGTGATATTCTGGATACAAAACCTTCCACATCTCTGAGTTGTATCTGTAAACAGGAATCAAACTGACAGCATGATGAAAAGCATACTCTCATCAATCAGAATGATGATGGGCCCCCACTGCAAAACAGACCATCAATTGTTCTAATGCAAATTCAAACTGAAGCTAAAGAAATGACAATCAGTCCATAGGAGTCATACTATGACCCAGAATGTATTGCAGCTGAATTTAGAGACCATCTCAAGAACAGATTTGACACACTGAACATTAGCAAACACTAATGACAGAAGACTAGATGAGTTGTGGAAGGATATCATAGATGAAGAAACAAAAGATCATCAAAAAGACAGTAAAGAATTAAAAGAACACAATGGATGTGAAAAGAGACTCAGAAACTTGTTCTTGAGCATAGGAGAGCTAAAGACATGATAAAGTAAACAGTTGAATATCAGATTGGAAACGGTGCCTCAAGAAGACAAAATAAAATATTAATAATGCAATGTGCAAAACCTGGAGTTAAAAAACAAAAATGGTAGAACATATAAGAATTTCTCAAACTAAAATAACTGAAGAAAAATTCAAATTTTGAGTTGAAATAATCAAGGATTCAATGTGCAAAATATTGAATGATGCAAGAAGCATCAAAAGAAAATGGAAAAAATACAGAGTCACTAAGCCAAAGAGAACTGGATAACTTTCAACCACTCAAAATACAACTGGGGAAGAGTTACTCATCAAAAGTATATGATCATGAAGTGATGATAATGAAGGAAGAGGTCCAAGCTGTACTGAAGGCATTGGTGAAATCAAAACTCTAGAAACTGACAGAATACCAATTGAGCATTTCAACAAAAAGAGGCAATATTGGAAGAGATCACTTGTCTTAAAAAATGTGGACGATAGCTCCCTGGCCAAGCAACTAGAAGAAATCCATGCATGTGCTTATTCCAATAGAATGTTAGAATTATAGAACAATATTGTTAATATCACATGCAAATAAAAATTTGCTGAGGATAATTAAATATCCATTGCACCAATACATCATTGGGGAACTGTCAGAAATTCCAACCTGATTTAAAAGAGGATGTGGAACTAGGGATGCCATCATTGCTGATGTCAAATGGATCTTTGTTGAAAGCAGAGAAAACCAGAAATATACTAACCTGTGTTTTATTGACTATGCTAAGACATTTGACTGTGTGGGTCATAACTATTTATTGGTAACACTAAGAAGAGAGGCAAAAGACTTCTGAATATTTAACCACAGAAAACGTTATGAAATTTAGTACTGAAACATGGAAACACAAATATCACCAGACTATTTTCAGATATAGAGTCTTAGTGAAGAGGTATAGGATAAGAACTGGATTGCAAGGTATTAAACTGCAAGGTTGGTGGTTCAAAATCACCAGCCGCTTCTCAAAAATTCTTTACAGGGTCATTATGAGTTGGAACTGACTGAATGACACTTAACAACAACAACATTGTCAGATATAATGCCAGAAGATGAGATCCTCAGGTTGGGAACCACTCAAAATACAACTGGGGAAGAGTTGCTCATCAAAATAGAATGAACCATGGTAACGCAAATGCTATAAAGCTTTCAGAACCTTCAGTTGCTGGTGGGGCAAAAGTAACAATGAAGAGAAACAACAACAAATATCCATTAATAATCAGAACATGGAATGTACCAGGTATAAAACTAGAACTATAAGAACTTGTTAGAAATGAAATGGAACACATAAAGATCAATATTCTAGGCATTGTTGTTGCTTTTGACGTTGTTGTTAGGTGCCATTGATTATGTTTTGATTTATAGTGACCTTATGTACAACAGAATGAAACACTGCCCAGTCCTGTGCCAACTTCACACTCATTGCTATGCTTGAGCACTGCTGCCACTGTACCAATTCATCTTGTTTGGAATCTCTCTCCTTTTTGCTAACCTGCTACTATACCAAGCATGAAGTCCTTCTCCAGGGACTATCCCTCTTGAAAATATGTCCAAAGCATGAGATATTATGGCTTCTAAGGAGCATTCTGGTAGTACTTCTTCCAATACAAATGTGTTTGATCTTCTAGAAGTCCATGGCACTTTTGATATTTTTGTTTTCTTTATATTGAATTGCAACTCATACTGAAGTCTATGTTTTTAATCCTCATCAGTATTTTAAGTCTTCTTCACTTTCAGCAAGCAAGGTTTTATCATCTGCATATTGCAGATTGTTAATGAGTCTTTCTCCATTCCTGATACCACATTCTTCTTCATATAATGAAGCTTCTTGAAATATTTTCTCAGCATACAGATTGAATAAGTATGGTGAAAAAATACAACCCTGGTTCACAGTGTCCGCTTGTTCTGTTAAAGTAACTGCCTATTGGTCTACATACAAGTTCCTCATGAACACAATTAAATATTCCAGAATACTCACTCTCTGTAATGCTGTACATAACTTGTCATGATTCACACAGTCAACAGCTTTTGCATAATCAGTAAGGCACAGGTAAACATTTTTCTGGTATTCTCTGCTTTCAGCCAAGATCCATCTGACATCAGCAATAATATGCCTCATTCCATGTCTTCATCAGAATCCAGCTTGAACCACTGGCAGCTCCCTGTCAATGCACTGTTGCAGCTATTTTAAAATTATCTTTAGTAAAAGTTTACTAGCATGTGATATTAATGATATTTTCCAATGATTTCCACATTCCATTGGGTCAGCTTTCTTTGTAATGGGCACAATATAGATCTCTTCCAATCACTGGGCCAATTAGTGGTCTTCCACATTTCTTGGCATAGATGAGTGAGTGCCTCCAGTGCTACATTAGTTTGTTGAAAGATTTCAATTTGTACTCCATCAGTCCCTGGAGATCTGTTACTTTCCAATGCCTTCAGTGTAGCTTGGACTTTTTCCTACAGTACCACTGGCTCTTGATCATATACTACCTCTTGAAATTATCAAACATTGACCATGTCTTTTTGGTGGCACAGTGACTCTGTATTCCTTCCATCGTCTTTTTATGCTTTCTGCATCATTTATTATTTTACACACAGAATCCTTCAGTATTGCAAGACGAGGCTCGAATATTTTCCTCAGTTTTTTCACCTTGAGAAATGCTGAATGTGTTTTTCCCTTTTGGCTTTCTAACTCACGTCTTAGCGCGTTTCACTTTAATAATTGACTTTGTCTTCTTGAGCTGCTCTTTGAAATTTTCTGTTCAGCTCTTTTAACTTCTCATTTCTTCCATTGCTTTAGCATCTCTATGCTGGAAAGCCAGTTTCAGAGTTTTGTATGACATCCATTTTGGTCTTTTCTGTCATAATAACATTTCACTATGTCACAAGTCTTCTGTTTTTTTGGTCATTAGTATATAATTGATCAAATCTGTCCTTGAGATGATTTCTAAATTCAGATGAGATATGTTCAAGTTCCTATTTTGGCTCTCATGGTCTTGTTTTCATTTTATTCTACATGAATTTGCATATCAGCAATTGATGGCCTGTTTCACCATCTGCCCTAGTTTTGTTTTGGCTGATATTGAACTTTTCTACAGTCTCTTCCCACAGATGTAGTCAATTTGATTTCTTTGTATTCCATATAGTGAAGTTTATGTGTCTAATTGTCTTTTACTTTTTGTTTTCTAAAAAAGGTATTTGCAGTGGAGAAGTCATTGGTCTTGAAAATTTCTATCATGCAATCTCTAGCATCATTTCTATCACTAAGATCATATTTAACAATTATTGATCCTATCTTTTTGTTTCCAACCATTGCATTCCAATCTGCAGAAATTATCAATACATTTTGATTGCATGTTTAACCAATTTCAGACTGAAAAATTTGTGAGAATTCTTCAATTTCATCATAACTGGCTTCAGTATTTAGTGTGTAAATTTGAATAATAGCGGAATTTGCTGGTCTTTGTTGTTTGTTGTTGTTAAGTGCCCTGGAGTGGGTTCCAACTTATAGAAACCCTCTATAGGGTTTTCCAAGAGTAACTAGTGAATTTGAACCTCTGAAATTGAAGTTCAAACTGACCTTGCAGTCCAGTGCTTTTCCTATAGCACAGATGTATAGAAGTTCTCCTTTCATAGATACTATATCTGAAAAATTTCTGATACTATTCATGTTTCAGTATTCAATATTCTGGTGCTATCTGACAGTGTTCCACTGCTGTTCTTAATGTTTTCAGTGGCTACACATTTGGAAGCGGTTTGCCTCTCCTTCTTCCTCTTCTGTCTTAATATGGAAGCTCATCTGCAATCTTTCTATTATGGGTGACTCTGCTTACATTCAAAATACTAGTGGCAAAGCTTTCAGAATCACAGTAACATGCAATTCATGGCAGTATAACAAACTGACAGACCAGTGGTGAATCCTACATGTTAGTGAGCTGAAATGGACTGGTAATGACCATTTTGAATCTGACAATCACATGGTTTACTAAGTCATGAATGACAAATTCAAGAGGAATGGCGTCACATACATCATCAAAAAGAATATTTCGAGATATATCTTAAAATACAATGGTGTCTGTAATAGGATAATATCCATAGTACTATAAGGAAGGTAAGTTAATATAACTATTATTCAAAATGACTCACCAACTACTAAAGAAAATGATGATAAAGTAAAAAATTCTACCAAATTCTTGATCAGTCTGAAATTGATCAAGCATGTAATCAAGATGTATTGATCATTACTGGTGATTGGAATGTGAAGGCTGGAAACAAAGAGGAAGGATCAGTAGTTGGAAGCCTTTGTGATAGAAAGGATTCTGTAGATCACATGATAGAATTTTGCAAGACCAATTCAAACCCACCAGCTGCTTCTTGGAAAATCTACACATGGTCACTATAAGTAGATGGCACTTAACAACAATGACTTCTTCATTGCATTTATCTTTTTAAATTAACATAAAAGATGATGATACACATGGACCTCCCCAGATAGAATACACATAAACAAAATGAATACTCTGGCAAGAGGCAGTTGAAAAACTCAATATCATCATTGAAAACAAGGCCAGCAGCAGATCGTGGATCAGAGAGCATCGATTGTTCAAATGCAATTTAGGATACAGCTGAAAAAAATTTAAAACAAATCTACAAAAAACAAAATATGACCTAAATCATGGTGCTGCTGGTGGTGGTTATGTGCTGTGGAGTCGGTTCTGACTCATAGTGAGCCTGTACAGGGTTTCCGAGACTGTAAATATTTACAGGAGCAGAAAGCCTCATCTTTCTCCCGTGGAACTGCTGGTAGCTTCGAACTGCTGACCTTGAGATTAACGGCCCAATTTGTAACCACTACGCTACCAGAGCTCCTTATGACCTAAAACATATCCCACATAAACTTAGAGACCATTTCAAAAACAGAGTTGATGCATTAGACACTAATGACCAATGACCAGAAGAGTGGGATGACATCAAGAACATCATACAGGAAGAAAGCAAAAGGTCATTAAGAAGACAAGAAAGAAGGAAAAGACCAAAATGGATGTCAGAAGAGACTTTGCAACTTGCTCTCTAGTGTAGAGTTTCAAAAACAAATAAAGGAATGAGGACAATGCATAAGGAAGAGTAAAGAATGACAGGCACATTTGAATTATGGTGTTGATAAAGAATACTGAAAATTCAATGAACTGCCAAAATAATGAACATAACTATACTGTAAGAAGCAAAGCAAGAATGCTCTAAGGAGGATGGCAAATTTTCATCTTATATTCTTTTAAATTATTATCAGAAGGGACTAGTTGCTGGAGAAGGACATCCACCTTGATAAAGCAGAGGCTCTGTGAACAAGAGCAATCCTTTCAGTGAGACAGATGACAGAGTGGCTGCTATGAGCTCATATTTGTGAGGCTGTCAAAGGTCCAGGCAGTATTTTATTCTGTTGTGTACAGATCTGACTCAACAAACCCCATAACAATCATCTAGTTTAACTAAACCAACCCTCACAAAACAAATGTTATTGTTAAGTGCTGTCAGTTTCAACTCATAGCAACCTTGCATAGAGTTTCCACGGATCAGCTGGTGAGTTTGAACCACTGAGCTTGTTCTTCAAATCGGCCGTGGAGTCCAGTTTATCCCACAATGTCTCACCAGGACTCCTTGTTGTTAAGTGCTGTCGAGTCGATTCCAACCCATAGTGACCCTGTATAAGGTTTCCGAGGAGCATCTGATGAGTTTGAACTGCTGACCTTGCCATTCAAACTGACCTTGCAGTTGAGATCTTATCCTACAGTGCCACACCAGGACTTGTTGCTCTTAAGCAGCGTTGAGTCCGTTCCAACCCATATTGACCCTGTATAGGGTTTCCGAGGTGTAAATGGTGAGCTGGAACCACCGACCTTACTGCTCAAATCAACTTTGCAATTTAGCGCATTAACCCACAGTGCCATACCAAGACTAGTCTCCTTAGAAAGATTCCTACGCCAAACAATAGACGGGGGTTATTGAACGATACCAAGAAACAAGAAATCCTAGCACAAACAGTTTTCCAATTCTTAGTAAGAATAATTAATATTTTTTTATTACATACGAATAGGCTAGGTACTTACCAAGTAATTGTTGCTGTAACTGGCATGCATTGTTGTTGTTAAGTGCCGTCGAGTCGGTTCCGACCCATAGCGACCCTGTACAGGGTTTCCGAGGGTGTAAATCCTTACGGGAGTAGAAAGCCTCATCGCAGCGGCTGGTAGTTTCAAACCGCTGACCTTAAGGTTCGCAGCCCAATTCGTAACCACTACGCTACCAGAGCTCCTTGCATTAGTTCAGTTAATTCTAACCATTGTATGAGGCAGGCACGGTCAGGAGTCCCATTTTGCCAATGAGACTATGTTGTTGTTGTTGTTAAGTGCCGTGGAGTCGGTTCCGACCCATAGTGACCCTGTACAGGGTTTCTGAGGCTGTAAATCTTTACGGGAGCAGAAAGTTTCATCTTTCTCCAGAGGAACAGCTGGTAGTTTCGAACTGCTCACCTTGCGGTTCGCAGCCCGATTCGTAACCACTAAGCTAGAGGCACAAAAATTATAAATCCACTACGAAGACCAAAAAACATGCTACCTAGTTGAATGACTGGGATTATGTCCCTCAACCAAAGAGAATCCAGGGAACCACATAAAGGATAATGATGAAAAGGAGTCAAGGGAGAAAAGGAAAAGATTTTATTAAAAATGAAGCAAAGTATTTTCAAAATTGTAACATTGGAAAGTTGTTTTTTGCTAGTAATGGAAACACAATACAGAAGTTGCGTCCTGCTAATACCATAAACCAAACCAGTTACCAGGAGTTCACTCTAACACATTGCAACTCCATGTGTCTCAAAACAGAACTATGCTCCACAGACTTTGTAACGGCTGGTTTTCTGGAAGAACGTCTGGACTTTATTCCGAGGTACCTCTGAGTAGACTCATACTCCAACATTTCCATTAGCAGCTGAGGATGCTATCCATTAGCACCGCTCAGGGACTAACACTATTATATATCTTTAAATCCTTTCAAATAGTTAAAACCTAGGCTGCATGGCTTGAGAAACCATGGGTTTAATCTCTATGCTGCATCCTGTTCTATTTTTATGTTGAAAAAAGGGATTCAATTAAAGGCCAAACAATGTCAAAAATAGGAGGGATTAGCATCCAGATCTATGCCACACTGAAAAGACTGTGCTTATCCCCAGCATGGGGAGTCCTGGCATGGTGCTGTGAGTTATTGCGCCAGACTGCAAAGCCTTTTAAACTGCAAGATTGGCGGTTCAAACTCACCAGCTGCTCCTTGGAAATGCTATTTGTTGTTGTTGTTATGTGCCGGAAATGCTATACAGGGTCACTATAGGTCAGAATCGACTCAGTGGCACTTAACAACATCCCCAGTCTATATATCTTTAGTACTTACGTTGTTGTTGTTAAGTGCCTAGTCATTTCCAACTCATAGCAACACTGTATAAGGTTTCTGAGGAGCGGGTAGTAAGCTTGAACTTCCGACCTTGCGGTCCTCCACATTAACCTGCAGCACCACACCAGAACTTCTTATTCCTTACTACGCAGTCTGAATTAAAATTTATTATTTTTAAAAAGATGCTTTGAAAGAAAAATAATAAAGGCAGTTTGTCTGTAAACACCAAAAATAGTGTTGAAATTTCATATCACAATGTACCTCTACAGCTAGCACATTGCTGTTGTTAAGTGCTGTTGAGTTGTTTCCGACCCATAGCTACCCTGTAGAGGGTTTCCAAGGAGCGACTGGTGAGCTTGAACTACCAACCTTGTGATTCAAACTGACTTTGCAGTCTAGCGCATTAACCCACAGCGCCACACCAGGACTCCAGCTAGCATACAGAAGAATACAAAATAAACAACACCTCCAGTCTTATTATGGGCTACCAGTGTTGCTTTCTACAAATATCCAGACCTGTCTTACAGAATTTTATTGTAACAGACCAGACTCAAAATAGACTTGCTATAAATTGATTCAAGTGCCAATGAGTTCTTGCAAAGATTTAGTTAGAGCTCTATTTTAACTATATTTTTGTTGCTTACTAACTGAGAACTTGTATTCTGTGGGGTGGTATATTATATAGTGTCAATGAAAAACATCAAAACCTGCTTACCTCATACACAAACACGCTATATTAAGAACTAGTAAATTTCAACCCTTAAAGGTAAAGGGGAAATTTGGGATCATATACCAACCATGCTCTGTTGACATGATCAAATTAAGAAAATATATATGGCACAGTGCGAACTGCTACAATATAAAATCTTTCATTTCCACCATGGCTGACTATAACAGCAGGTGGTAAAGTGGCATTACAAGTCAGTCACTTACACTTCAAGCCCAAAGGCAAAGAATCTATTCTATTTTTAGAGTTAGCTTAAGTCATTTTGTTGCCTCTTCTATACATATATTAAATAAATAAATTTTAAAAAGCAAAACTAAAAATGTTCCATTATCTCCAAAGGGAAACAAATACGAGTAAAGATAATATTCATCTCTCTTTTTTTTTTCTTTTCTTTTTACTTTCTGTCCTAAATTGCTTTCTATAATGTTATTGCTGTTAAGTGCCATCAAGTTGGTTTCAACTTACCATGATCCTATATAGGGTTTCCAAGGAGCAGTTGGTGGGTTTGTACTGTGGATCATACAGTTAGCAGTCCAGCGCTTATCCTATAGTGCCATGCCAGAAATCCACTTTCTATAAAACAAGGAGCTCTGGGAACATAGTGATTACAAATCGAGTTGCTAACCTCGGGGTCATCAGTTCAAAACTACCAGCTGTACCACGGGAGAAAGTTGAGGCTTTTTGCTCCTGTAAAGATTTACAGCCTCGGAAACTCTGTACAGAGTTGCTATGAGTCGGAATCGACTCCACGGTACTTAACCACAGTAATCTCTTTGCATACTCTAACATGTTTTCAATATGATAGACGTTACTTATTAATCTAAGACTATAATTCATAATAGACACAACTTTAAAAAATAGTTCTAAAATAGTCAAATGAATAGAAATTCATATGTGATCTTCAAATGACTTTTTATTGGGACACTACCATTCCAAATTTAACAGACTATTTAGCTAACTAATATAAAACTGAAGCACTAATATAAAACTTAGCACTAATATAAAACTGAAGCAAAGCTTGCAAAACAAGTTTTCTTAGCATATATTTTCAGTTAAGGGAAATTATTTGTAACGAATTTATAGTGATTTTACCTATGCAATTAAATTTACCCCTACTGCTAGCTCAAATTACATCTCTGTGTAACTTAGAAAATGCTGCTTCTTCCTCAGGCATTGTTCTGCTTAATGTCAAAAACTGGTCTTTATAGCATACAAATCTATGACCACACACATGAACTGCATCCTCCTAGAGTTATAAAATGCATAACCTAATCTATTAGGTTATGTTAACAATAGTAAGTGGAAATATTTTCTATTCCAGATAGTTCAGAAGTTTATTGAATTCTATAAAAAGATGGTGTGATGAGTTTTAAAGATTTAAACACACACACTTGTGAAGAGTTAACTTATGAAAAATTGTATTTTGATCAAAGGACCCAGTGATCTTTAAGTACGTGATGGGAAATCAGTTACATTTTGCTTTTCAAAGGATAAAACAAAATTTGAATGGACTTCAGTTAAAACTGTTAGTTAAAACATTATTTCTGACAAGACAGCTATCGAATAGTCAGGTAATGCATCAAGAATATCTCTTAGGTAATAGTGGTTCTCTTCTCTATGGTACATCATGATCAATTAAAGCATTAAAAATAATAATAATGATGGCAGGGCTTCACCTCAGACCACTTATGTCAAAATCTCTATGAGTGTGTCCATGCATCATAGTAATTTGAAACTTCTCCCAGGGATCCCTAATGTCTAGGCCAGGATTAGAATCTCTGACATAGATAAGTTTTAGAAGAGTATTTTGTCACAAGAGAGTCTACAACAGTGATTTTTAAATTTCCGTGTCATCAGCAGCACAAGGAGGGCTTAATAAAACATATTGCTTTGCCCCACTCAAAAAATTCATAATTCAATAGGTGCTGAAATCTTCTGGCCTAAGAGTCATGGGTCGAAAGCCTGTTATTCAAATGTTCTGGGCTAGCCACAATGACCACTGGGAGCTTAAAAAAAAATGGGCTCAGATCTGAATTTTAATAAGATTCTCTGGTGATTCATAGGGAAATTAAAATATCAGAATCCCTGGTACAGAACACAAGTCAATTATATCCCTTCCAGACCAAATAAGAACATAAATTGGAGGGAATGGGTTACACAACTGAGAATAACTGGAGAGTTCAATTTTAAACCTATCAACTCTAACCAACTAGTGTTCATGTGGAAATACAAGGTCAGTGTTGCCAAATATTCCAACTTCCCCCCCCCCTCCAGATTGCAATCTGGATGTTTATGTGCAATCTCCCAACTATAAAATATTGGTAATTAATGCAAAGGTTTACCACCATAACAATCAAGTAGAATATGTCTGTGGGTCATATTTAGCCCATAACTCTCTATGACTTCTAAAAACTAGAGTCATTTGTAATTGAGTTAAAGTTAGAAAAAGAAAAAGAAAAAAAAAAGGAAATACTTTGAGAATTCTATCTTTGAAAACATAAGATAAATGATACCTTTGGTAACAGATAATTATTTTCCATGGGGCATACTTTTGCCTGACAAAAACTCAGCAAAGCAACAGAATAAATGTTAGACAAGGCAGATTTGAAATACAAGTTATGCAAGAAAATTTATGTAACTATAAGTTAGGACACAAGAGAGGATGCTGAAATGCCTCAAGAGTGCCTTTGAAGAACATAAGATTTGAAAGCAATCAATCTTAAAACGGGAAAGGTTGAGGCATTTGATTGTGTTTACATATATATTCATCTATGGACACTGAAACATTTCTTTAGGAGTGGAAAAAAATAATAGTTGTATGTATGTAGAATTTATTTTTACTTGTTAAGGAAATGTGTAAAAACAACTTTAGTTCTATAGTATCTCTCAATAATTATTTAATAGCATTGAATCATATCATTTCATTTCCTTTTAGAAAAACAAAATCTTCAGTTTAGGCACATAATGTACTGCATTTTAATGAGTTCTTGGACATTAAGAATTTTTACTTTAAACCTTCATAAACCACGTATCAAAGACATTTTAGAAACATAGAAGTTAATCTAGAAAAATAACAGGAAGCTATCTTTAAGAAAGATGGTCTAGGACTAGAAAAAGTCATAAGGTGTCGCTAAGTAGGCAGAAAAGAATCATGAAAGTCAAATTAGTTATCTGAGTGGGGTAAAAGGGAACAGAAAAGTTATGACAAGTCTGCTAGAATACCAGTAAACAAGCAAAGTTTTCTAAAGAACAAGAGAATGGAATGGAAAAAGGCTAAGGAAAAGATAAAATCTCTCCTAACAGGGCAGTCCTTATGACAGCAGCCCTTTCACTAAGTGAGGCTTCAATCTATAACCTCAAAAGACTCTCTCTCCAGGATCACTGGCTCATTTCCTAGTCTGTGATAAAAAGTGCTCATAATACAGTGTTGCTTTAATCCTATTAAATCCTGAAACCTTATCTCACTTCTTTCCAAGGCTCTCCAATTAGACAAGCAATTAGGATATCAGATACTTTTCTGTAATATATATATATACCTATAAACTTTTCAAGTTTTTGCGATTAGAATAATAAAGTTTGACAGGATGTATTTTGATCAATATTTCAAAGAATTACTATCATCTCCAAGTTCATTCTGTCAACAACAAGTAAAAAAAAAAAAAAAAATGCTGATATTCCAAGAATCAAAAATATACTGCTTTTGTTGTTGTTTTGTGCCTTGGAGTCGGTTCCGACTCTTAGTGACCCTGCACAGGGTTTCCGAGGCTGTTAATCTTTACGGGAGCAGAACGCCTCATCTTTCTCCAGCGGAACCGCTGGTAGTTTCGAACTGCTGATCTTGCGGTTTGCAGCCTGATTCGTAACCACTACGCTACCAGAGCTCCAATATGCCAATGACGCTTAAGAATCAAAAATATAGTGCTTTTGTTAAATGCCATCAAGTCAGTCCTGACTCAAAGGGTTTCCAAGGAGCAGCTGGTGAGTTTGAACCACAAACATTGAGGTTAGCAGTCTCATGCTTATCCTATAGTGCCACATCAGGACTCCAGAAATACTTCTTGTTGTTGTTATGTGCCGTGGAGTCAGTTCCAACTCATAGTGACCCCGTACAGGATTCTGAGGCTGTAAATCTTTACCGGAGCAGAAAGCCTCATCTCTCTCCAGAGGAACAGCTGGTAGTTTTGAACTGCTGAACTTGCGATTTGCAACCCAATTCATAGCCACTATGCTACCAGAGTTCCTTAGAAATATACTAGATGATAGAATTTCTTTTTTAAAAAAGAAGAAGCATCTCATGGAACATGAAATGACACGTATTAACTGATAACACATAGAATTTTACCGTCTTACCAAAATGAGGGAATTTTTACTTGAAGCTTCCATGATTAGGGAATACAAATGTGAATAATCCCTGCAATTTATACTTACAAGATATCCATTCATCTTTGGGGACTTTAAAAATATATTGATATATACATGATATAAAAGATGATCACTGTGCTAAAAACTAAAAAGTTCTTTGTTTTGAGCTTTGTATGTAAGAAACCATCCAGTCAAGTCATTTCAGTTACTCTACGTGAAAATACCCTCACCTTTTCAGTTTCTTCATATGCAAAAGAAAGAAAGAAATTAACATTTCATTAAAACCTACTATCTCCAGGCTATATGCTTGACAAAATCACCAGTCTGATGGGATGCTGAATTAGACAATCTTTATGGCCTCTTTAATTAAAAAGCCCTTTCACTTCTGTGGAGTATTTGAGTAATTTGATATGTAAATCCTAGTCATAGTAAGTCACTTTAGGACCACTGTTCTCTTGGAATTCATTCCTTTTCTACTTCAGCCTTATTATTCTGCAGTGAGAAACTCCTTTACCTTCAGGTTAGTACTAACTCCAAAATTACAGAAAGGAAGTTTTTGTGTGGTTCCTAAGTGCAGTTGAGTTGGTTCTGACACACAGGAAAACTGCAGTTTCCAAGGAATAGTTGGGAAGTTTGAATCACTGGCCTCATGGTTGGCAGTTCAGTGCTTATCCTATAGCACCACACCAGCTGGTGGGTTTGAACCATGGACCTCATGGATAGCATTCAATGCTTCTCCTACCAAGCCACTGTTCTCTTGGAATTTATTACTTTTCTACTTCAGCCTTATTATTCTGCAATGTGAGACTCCTTAACCTTCAGGTTAGTATTAACTCCAAAACTATGTGCAGTCAAGTTAGTTCCGATTCAGAGCAACTCGGTATAGAATTTCTGAGAACTGGCTTCAGGATTAGCCTATAGCACCACAACAGGACTCCATAGAAAGGAATGTTGCTGTTAAGTGCTGTCAAATCAGTTCTGGTTTACAGTAACCCTGTATAGGGTTTCTGAGGAGTGGCTAGTGAATTTTGAACCACCAACCTTGCAGTTCAAACCAACCTTATGATCAAGTGCTTATCCTTCAGTGCCACACCAGAACTCCACAATAAATAAAGTTGTCTCTTCCTGACCATATTCCCTTTATACATTACTAACAATAGAGAGCTATGGGAAAGAGACAGAGAGAAAAAGAAAATGTATACACACATAGAATTTAATATACATTTTAACTCAACATGTTATTCATTTCTCCTCACGAAATTTAAAAAGAAATTCTTTATAACAGTTTACTTCATTAATGATTGTTATGTTTATACTCAGGTACACTGCTAGAACCTGTTGTTATTGTTAAATGCCATCAAATTGGTTAGGACTCATAGTGACCCAGTGTAGGGTTTATAGGGAGCAGCTGGTAGGTTTGAACTGCTGGCCTTATGGTTAGCAGTCCCGTGCTTATTCTAAAGCACCAAACCAGGACTCCTGCAACATTTTAGGGATACAAAAAGGAGTAACAAATCATGCTGCTTGGTTGATGAAAGACACCAATTCACATGGAAGTGTATCACGTCCCTTGTTCTTCTTAGGAATCCTCCCAGACCTCTGCCTATATGTCTCTTCATTTGTGGAAACACAATGAGAAGACTCATGGTTCCAGAGGGAAAGTAAGAAACACAGGTGAGAGTATCACCTTAACAAACCCAAGGAAAGATTTCTTAAGACATTTTTTCCAAGAACTCTTTCTGGCATATTTCCTTTTCCTCAAGGATGGAATAGATGCCTCTCCTCTTCTCTCTATACTGCACTCCCTATATTTTTATCAACACATTTATCATATTATTTTATAATTATTATCTTGTTGCTACTTTCACCAGACTAATTTTCTATAAAACAAAACTGTATCCATATATATATTTTTTTAAGTTTTTGGGACAGAAAAAAAAAATTGTGTGCGTAGGACATAAGAGGAAAGAAGTATTGAATAAGCAGTTAATTTTATTGGAATAAAAAAGTGAATAGTACACTATTAAAGTCCTTTCATTTTAGGATTCAAAAATATAATTAGATAAATAGTTTCAATAAATGATAAATGCCTAGCATGATAGGAAAACACAAAAATAGAGCTTGAACCCAATCAGCTGGACTGTGAACCACAAGGTCCATGGTTCAAGTCTACCAGTCTCTCCACAGAAGAAATATGTTTTCTGTTCCCACAAAGATTTTAAAAGCCTCAGAACCCCTATAGAGGGTGTCTATGAGTCAGAAAAAACAACTGAATCAGAGGATTAAAAGGAGATTTCTTAAAATATGATGCTTGAGTAAAAAAAAACAAAAAAACAATTAACTTTGTTTTGACACCATCTCATGCAAATCTCCATATGTCAAAGTAAAACTGTGCTTCATGGATTTTCAAAGACTAATTTTTCAGAAGTACATAGGTAAACTTCCCTATAAGCTAAGCAGTAAAAGCTACAAGAAAATGAGGACATAGGTCAGGGCAAGCAAAGGTAATATGGAAAGAAAAGATACAAAGGTTGATATGGCATAGTATTTTTAGGGGAACAACACACACACAGCACTGTGGGCTAATGCATCAGACTGCAAAGTTGCTTGAACTGCAAGGTCGGTGGTTCAAGCTCACCAGCTGCTCCTTGGAAACCCTACACAGGGTCGCTATGGTTCAGAATCAACTCGATGGCACTTAACAACAACATATAGTTGAAAGCAAAGATTATGGGAAAAGGAAGCTGAGGTTGTAATTAGTGGCTAACCACAGAATACAAAATGTCATGGTAAGAGTTTAGATTTTATTATAAGGACAATAGGAAATCAATGAATGGTCTAGAGCAGGACTGGGGGACATCCATCCTGCAGGCCATATAAGGCCCTCGAAATCATCTGGTCTGGTCCAGTAAAGGAAGGTGCCGTTCAAGGCACCACATTGTTCTTATTGATGTTGTTGTTGTTGTTGTTGT
>NW_006408688.1:1141193-1145408 GCF_000296735.1 Chrysochloris asiatica | reverse complement strand
GATTCAGTGCTCTGAGCTGCCATCAGTTGTTGTTGTTGTTGTTGTTAAGTGCCGTCGAGTCGGTTCTGACCCATAGCGTCCCTGTACAGGGTTTCCGAGGGTGTAAATCTTTACGGGAGTAGAAAGCCTCATCTTTCTCCCGCGGAGCGGCTGGCATCAGATTAGGGTTGAGCTAATTAAATGTTTGCCCAAATATATCAGGCTAATTTTTAAGTTGACATTTTTGTATTGACCACAAATAGTGTTGCAAGTTTTGGCAACATAAAGGTTTCCCACCCCTGGTCTACAAGAATGACATGGCCATATTTGTGGCCCTCAAGTTTGAAGGAGCACTGGTATGGCACTGTGGGTTAATGAGCCAGACTGCAAAGTCATTTGAACTGCAAGGTCAGTAGTTCAAGCTCACTAGCTGCTCCTTGGAAGCCCTATACAGGTTCGCTATGGGTCAAAACTGACTTGACGGCACTTAACAACAACAACAAGTTTGAAAGATGAAGTCCAGGTGAAAATATCAATGACAACTGAGGTTTTCATATTGTATAGTTTTGATAGAACTGTTGAAATCTAGCATTAAGAAATATTTAAGATACAAAATTGAAGGATTGATATGGTAGGTAACAAAGTGGAGGAATCTAAGAAAGTTCTTATTTTTATTACCCTCAGACAAATTCTTAACATGGGAGTGCAAACAATGGTAAGAAATACATAGGAAGAGCAAAAGGAGAAAAGAGATGTTACATTTTTCTTGGATCAGTTGCAAAAATATGAGTCATAATCCATGAGGGGAGATCCAAAACACATTAATCAAAGAGGAAGAAGAAGAAGAAGCAGATAGTGCTATCAGAGGAAATAAAGTTCCAAGAATGAAGAAAGGATCAATAATGTCAAATGCAGCAAGGAGATGCAGTTAGATAGAACTGAAAAAGTGTTTATTGGATTTGGCAATTTTGCCTTTGCTTGGTAGTTTCAGTAGACTACTGGGGGTGAAAGCCAGACAACAATAAACTGACGAATGACTAAGTAGAGAAGAAATGGAGGCAGCAAATCTTCCAGAGCTTGAAATCCCATGTGGATGGTCAAAATTTGTCCAAACATATTTGCCCTCTCATTATGGAGCAGAAATTTATTTTGTACTTTATCACACATTAGTGAGGATCTCTATAAAGATAGCTTGACGATAGCATTCATTTTTCCTCACACTTAGTATAAAACTTTAAAAAGGCATTATGAATGACAGTTATCAACTATCTTCATAGATCTCCTAAGTAAAGCACTAGAAGAGGGGCAGAATGCCAACTTATAAATCTAAATTAATACCAGAAACTATTAGGGACAGATATCTAGCTGGTGTAAATGGTTAAGCATGCAAACACTAGCCAAAAGTTGGTTGTTCAAAATAATACTTTGAACCCATTCAAATGGTTCAGTTATGGTCACAGAAACAAGAGCAGTTCATATGTTGCTCAGCAACCCGATTGCTCAACTATCAGATTTTGATCCGAGTAAGCAGGTAGCAGGACCATGATCAAAGATGGCACCTGACTAAGCTGCTCTGAATGTATTGGTCAGCTGCCAACTTTCAGCAGGACACCATTGCCTTTTACTTACTTGGGTCAAAACCAAATGCTTGAGAGATTTGGCTACTATGCAACATGCTGTCGTTGTTAAGTGCCATTGAGTTAATTCCAACTCATTAGTTGTGGTTCTTGTTAGGTGTCATTGAGTCAGTACCCAATGTGACCCAATACACAAAAGAATGAAACACTCCCATTTCAGCACCAACCAACCTCATAATCGTTGCTACGTTGGAGCCCATTACTATTGCCACTGTGCCAATCCATCCCGTTTTTAGTCTTCCTGATTTTCACTGACCCTGTATTTAACCAAACATGATATACTTCTCCAAGGATTGGTCCCTCCAGATAATCTGTCCAAAGCATGAGATGAAATATGGTCATCCAAGCTTCCAAGTAACTGGCTGTTACTTCCAAGTAACTTTTTCCAACACATATTGGTTTGTTATTTTGGCCGTCAATGGTACTTTCAATAGTCTCCTTCAACACATAATTCTAATGCATCAATTCTTCTACGGTCTTCCTTATTCACTGTCCAACTTTCACATGCATATAAAGCTACTGAAAATACCATGCCTTAGGTCAAGTATACCTTGGTCCTGAAACTGATATATTTGTTCTTGAACACTTTAAATAGTTTTGTAAAGATCTGCCTAATGAAATATGTTGTTCTGTTTCTTGATGGCTGCTTCCCTGAGTGTTGCTGGATTATACGAGCAAAAAAGAGTTTTTGACAACTTCAATCTTTTCTCCATTTATATGGATCCAGTTTTTGGTCCAGTGGTTAGAATTTTTTTTTATTTCTTAACATTGAAATTCAACCCATACCGAAGGGTGTGATCTTTAATCTTCAGTAGTATTTTAAATCCTCTCCACTTTGAGCAAGCAAATTTGTTTCCAGATTCTAATCAGGCTCTCAGATTATTTGTTTAACATACAGATTAAGTGTGATGAAAGAATGCAGCCTGGAGCAAACCTTTTTAAATGTAAACCATTTGGAGTTCCATTGTTCTGTTCAAATAACTGCCTCTTTTGCTACATACAGGATCCTCATAAGCACAGTCAAGTGTTCCAGAATACCCATTATCCATAATGATTTCCATAACTGGTCATGATCCACACAATTGAAAGTATTTGCATAGTCAATAAAGCATAGGTAAACATCTATCTAGTATTTTCTGCTTTCACCGAAGATCCATCTGATATCAACAATGACAATCCCTCGGCCCACGTCCTCTTCTGAATCCAGCTTGAACTTCTGAAAGTCAATGTATGGTTGCAGTCATTTTTGTATTATCGTTAACAAAGTTTTATTTGCATGCAATATTAAAGATATTGTCCAATGATTTATACATTCCATTGGGTCACCACTCTTTGGAATGGGCACAGATATGAATCTCTTCCAGTAAGTCAACTTCAAATTTTCTTAGCATAGGTGAATAAATGTCCCCAGTGTTGCATCTTTTTGTTGAAAGATTTCAATTTGTATTCCATCAATTCCCAGTACCTTGTCCTTTGTCAATTTCTTCAATGTACCTTAGACTTCATCTTTCAATATCATTAGCTCTTAATCATATGCTACCTCTTGTAATGGTTGAACATCAACCATTTCTTTTTGTTTCAGTGACTCTGCAAATTCCTTCAATCTTCTTTTGATGCTTTCTGAATTATTCAATATTTTGCCCATAGAATCCTTCACTATAAGTGTGATTTTTTTTTTAATCAGATCCCTCAGCTTGAGAAATGCTGACCGTGTTCTTTCTTCCTTTTTGGTTTTCTAACTCCAAGTCTTTGCATATTTCATTATATTATTTGTAATTGTTTTCTCAAGCTCCCCTTTGAAATTTTCTATTCAGCTCTTTATTCTCCTCATTTCTTCCATTTTCTTTACCATCTTTATGTTGAAGAACAAGTTTCAGAGTCTCTTCATATAGCCATTTTGGTCTTTTCCTTCTTTCTTGTCTTCTTAATGATCTTTTGCTTTCTTTCTTCCTTTATGATATCGTCTTACAATTCATCTGGTCATTGGTATTTAGTGTCTAATGCATCAAATCTGTTTTTCAGATGATCTCTATAATTCAGATGGGATATGTTCAAGGTTGTATTTTGGCTCTTGTGAACTTGTTTTAATATTCTTGAGCTTCAGCCTGAAGTTGCATAGGAGCAATAGATGGTCTGTTGCATAGTCTGCCCCTGGCCTTATTTTGGGCAATGATATGGAGCTTTCCCACTGTCTCTTACCATAGATGTAGTCAATTTGATATCTGTGTATTTCATCTGGTAATGCCCATGTATACAGTCATCTATTTTGTTGTTCACAAAAGGTACTTGCAATGAAGAAGTCATTGTTGTTGCAATGAAGAAGTCAGGTGCCATCGAGTCGGAACCGACTCATAGCGACCCCATGCACAGAAAAACGAAACAATGTCCAATTCTGGGCCAACCTCACTACCGCCACCACACTTGATGCCATCAATGATGTCACCTGGCTGATCCATCTCATTGGGGGACTTCCTCTTTTTCTCTGACCCTCCATCTTACCCTGCATGACATCCTTCTCCAGTGACTGTTCTCTCCGGACAATGTGTCTAAAGTATGACAGGCGAAGCTTAGCCATCTTGGCCTCCAAGGAGCACTCTGG
>NW_006408688.1:1101133-1137686 GCF_000296735.1 Chrysochloris asiatica | reverse complement strand
ACCCAGGATCGGACATTGTTTCGTTCTTCTGTGCATGGGGTCACTATGAGTCGGTTCTGACTCATTGGCACCTGACAACAACAACAATGTACCAGAGCTCCTTGTAGGCATATGGATATTATCCTATTACCGACAGTGTTATACTTCAAGAAAGATCTTGATATGTTCTTTTTGATGATGAATGCAACACCATTCCTGTTTAATTTGTCATTCCCGGTATAGTAAGTTATGTCATTGTCTGATTCAAAATAGTCAAACCAGTTCATTTCAGCTCACTAATGCATATGATATTGATATTTGTGCATTATATTTCATTTTTGATAAATCCCAATGTTCCTAGATTTATACTTTGTATGCTCCATGTTCCAATTATTAATGGATCTTACAGATGCTTCTCTTCATTTTGAGTTGTGCCTCATCAGCAAATTTGTGTCCAGAAGGCTTACTCCATTCACCTTGCACTTCAAACTGGCCATGAGTGCTTATCCTATAGTAACACACCAGGATGCCCTTATTTTCATGGGCCATGATTAAACCGTTTTGAACTATTCCAAGGTCCTGGTTCAAATTCACCAAACAGTTAAAAGAACATAAAAAAGTCTTGCAGTTTCAGTTTGGCCACCTGCTTAGTGTTTACTGGGAATGTTCTAGATGATTCTAGTATGTTTCTCTCAAGTATATTAAAAAAAAAAAAAATGGATAGAAGTAAAGGGAAGAATTCTCATCCAAATAAATTTCTTTATTTTTTCATTATTTTATTTCAATTAGTACCAATGAAATAATATCATTACTTTTTATTTGTCATAAGCATTGGCTTTATGATCTTGTTTATCCTGGTGTGGTGCTGTGGGCTAATGCGTCAGACTGCAAAGTCATTTGAACTGCTAAGTCAGTGGCTCAAGCTCACCAGGGGCTCCTTGGAAATTCTATACAGGGTCGCTATGGGTCGGAATCGACTCGATGGCACTTAACAACAACATGGGGGGGGGGTTATATTCAACATATATGTGTTGTATTTGGCCTAAAATCATTAAAAGAAATGTAATTTCTTACGGTTCTCTGGAAATAAGAAAATACCTATAACAGCTGTCAAACCTGGTATTAGTTATATTTTATGATTCTCCTTGTAACTTAAATAGTTTTTAACAGATTCTCTTCCAGAAGGATTAATAAGAAGCTGCACTGCTCCTCAGACTTTTCCCACACCTCCTGCCATTTCTCCTTTCCTGGCTGTCCAGCTCAATGTCAACTACCTTCTGTATAGCAATGATGGAGTGCCTCATCCAGAGATACTAATCACCAGAGGCTTCGGTAGAAAGAGCATGTCAGTCATCATGGGGGCAGGGACAAGGAAAGCAGAGGAAGTATGAGCAGTCTTCAGATTAGGAACAAGTTCTCTTTTAAGTATAATTTGTACGTAAACTAGAAGAGTTAGGGATAGTTCAGTTACTCAAACATTTGTCTTAACGTTTTCCTACGCATAAAAAGTGTTTAAGAAACACTTCCAGATACACTCAAATATTTTAACGTAATAATACATTATTAACAATATTGTTTTATGTGCATTGCAAGTAGTGCCCATTTATTATTATGAACCATTGTAGGTACCTTGAATTGTTAATGTAATAGGTTTTACAAGGTTGGTTAGCAACTACAGGTTATATGTAAATTAAAATTGAAAAATTGAAAAATATCAGGTTATTTATTTATTTTGGTTTTCTTTTCTTTAATTGTATTTAATCTTGTTATCACACGTGCTGGCAGAAGCTTGATGTTCCGACTCTAGAGGGATCTGAATTCAAATCAGCTCTGCTCCAAGCACAAAGCAGAAGTGACCACATAATCATAAAAAAACCTCAGGCCTGTTTGGCACTATACATACAATTGGGATAATAAACCAGGGAGGCTTCCCCTGGCCCCCAGGCCCAGAGCCCGCCCACTGAAATAACTACTCGCTTTGTAAAGAAACTGGAATATGTTGCGGGAGTTCTAGATTCAGAAGACTAAAAAAGCACATGGTATGGGTGTCTGACAAGGACCCCTATACCCGCCTGCCCCTAGTCCTGCCCTCCTCGGCCAGCATCTACATGGCCTCAAACTCCTCAATCCTCTGCTTCGTGTTGCCCTGCCGGATCTGCCGCAGCGTTTTGTACTTGTCGCGGCCTTGCTGCATGTTCTCGTTGTGGATGATGTCGTTGTGGGTCCTCTTATTTTCGTCTCTGGCCTGGGACAGCTCGTTGGTCAATGTCCGCAGCTGCCGCTGCACACGCTCATTCTTCTCGGCCTCGGTGATCCACTTCTCCTCATTGCGGGGTCGTCCATGATGCCCTCACTGGAGAGGTTGGCGCTGTAGCCCGTGTATTCAGTGCCCTCCTCCTGCAGGTTCTCCTGCACGTGGTAATTCACCGGCTCGTACACAGGAGGCGGGGGCGGCGGGGGAGCGGTCATCACCAGGTGCAGCTCCTCCTTGGTTTTCACCAGGTCGTCCTGGGCCTCTTTGGCCCGGTGCTGCCATTCCTCCACTTCATCCTCCTTGCGCCGTTGAGCCTCCTACAGCAGGGCAATCTTGGCTGTGTACTCGGCGAGCTCAGCGGCCAGCTGCTCCTGGCTCTTTATCTGATCCACGGCTTGCGGCCATGCGGTCAGCCTCCAAGCGTTTGGCCTCCTCCTGGGCACGCTTCCTCTCCTCCTCCAGCTGCAGGGCTCTCTGGATCCGGTTGGAGAGTTCTTTCTAGGCCTTCTTGGTTTTCTGCTCATAGTCCTGCAGCCTCATCATCAGCTCCTCCTTCTCCCGCATCATCTGCTCCTTTTCTCGCTCTGCTCCACGGTCTGTCTCCTCTTCTCCGTCTCCAACTGTTGCCGCTCCAGCTGCTTCTGGTGTTTCTCCTCCCGGGCCTGAACATTCATCTGCTGCACCTCAATGGTGTCAGGCTTGCGGTGGCACATGTACAGCTTGTGGTTGCCCATGCAGAGCTGCTGGATCCGCTTGTTAATCCTCAGGCGGGGGTAGTAAAATACAAAGTCAGGTGCCTTCTTGTCGATGGGCTTAATGACAAACTTCTTGTCATTGAACGAGATGTTTCTGATTTCACTCCAAGGGAAGCCAATCTTTGGGGTTAACTTATCGTCTTTCTCATAAATGTTCAGCCCCAGGGCATCGACTCCAAGCCAAAGGTCTGCTCCTTTCTTGTTTTTGATCTCAAAATAGTTGATTCCATACATATCCAGGTCTTGAGCGATCTTCAGGTATTCCAACATGGCACTGTCTCTGAGCATCCCTCGGTGCTCAGCATGCCACACCTGGATGCGGTCCTCCCACTGGTCCCATGTGAGCTTGTGCTGGTCCATCACTTTTTGGGGGATCAAGCGCTCGGAGCTGAGGTACCCAGACTTGTGCATCTCTTTGTTGTAGTCTCCAAATTTGGCCTGCACGGCGTAGGAGCCCAGGAGCACTGCCGTCTCCGGGGGACAGTAAATCTCGTCGCTCAGAATCCCGTCCTTCATTTGGAGAAAGAAGAGCTTCTGCGTGATGTCTTGGATGAGCTCCTCGGACATGTCCTCCAGGTAGAACTTGGAGCGGAACTTGAATTGCAGGGGGTTCTCCTTCCTGAGCTCCTGGGCAGACACCTTTTTATCAAGTTTCAACCAAGTAGGAAATCCTTTATTATCCACATACTGGAGACCAAAGTACCACACTTCCCTTAAGCCAATAGTCTTAACCACCTGATCGAAAAGCTGCTTCCCAGTGGTGTTTGGCTGGATGGCGAACTCCAGCTCCGCATCCATGGTGGTGACCCGGACATTGATTGGTTTCGGCATTTTCGATTCCTGGGCGGGGGTTCTTCTCACTCCTTCGGAAATTCAACTCTCAGCAGCAGCAGCACCCGAAGGGACCCTCCCAATCTGGAACTCGAGGAAACGGAACACACAGATAAGGAAGCTCCTCCGCCGCGCACTGAGACGCTGGCCGCCCCGCGCGCCTTCGCTTAAGAACCACAATATCAGGTTATTTTATTTCCGTTTCAGTCAAACAACAATTTACCTCTTTCCTTGCAAATTATTATATTACTTCAATAATAAAAAGGTAAAAAGTTTATATGAGAGGATGGGAAGTGACAATTAAGAAACAAAACAAAACAAAAAACCCCAGCAAGAATCAAACAGAAGAAACTCACCCCATCTAAACTGAAATGGAATCCCTTTGAGGCCTGTGGATTAATGTGCTGGGCTGCAAGGTCGATTTGAAAGGTAAGGTTGTCGGTTCAAGCTCACCCTATTCCTCACAAACCCTATACAGTGTTGCTATGAGTTGGAACCCATGCAAAGACACTTAGCAACAACAAACTGCAAATAGTTAAAATGTATCTGTCATTTCTTTTTCTTTAAACTGTTACTACCTTTGTTATTGTTGTTAAGTGCCGTCGAGTCGGTTCCGACCCATAGCGACCCTGTACAGGGTTTCCAAAAGTAGTAAAATCTAAAGCAAGAACAAGGAACTAAGGAAAATAGCATTTTGATGTTTCCTGATTCATCCTGAATTTTCTTCATTCCAGAAATTAAAAATGGACATGAATATTCTTCATCCCCACAAAATCACCAAGTGTATGCTATTTACTAACCAAATCATTTGTTACTCTCCTTGATTAAAATCCATTTTTCATATTCACATTTCTATCCTGTTCAGTAACAGTGAAGGCATAATGTCATTTGAGTTCTAATAATTGATGTGCTGTTTGCCATCATTAACAAATATTTATTGAGCACCAACCTGTATCAGACCCTGTACTAGGTGAGATGTTTCCCCTGATGCTTTGAGCACACTGTAGCTTCCACTGATTTTCAACCCTGAATGCTAGTCAGGCTGCCCAGAACTAAATTCTGAATCTGCCACGTACTGTCATTGTTTTAATCTCCCTGTGCCTCAGTTCCCATATTGATAAAAATAGGATAATCTACTATATATGTCATAGGTTTATTATGAAGGTTCAATTACTCACTAATGTGCTAGCATACAATATGTGTTCAGAATATTTTGTGTTGTTGTTAAATGTCGTTGAGTTGGTTCCAACTCACAGTGACCTTGTATAGGGTTTCCAAGGATTGACTGGTGAGTTTGAACCACCAACCTTGTGATTCATACCAACCTTGCAGTCCAGTGCTTTATCCCACAGTCCCACACCAGGATACAGCATATTTTAGCTAGGATTATCAACATGAATTGAGGGAAGTAAATATATTTCTGGTTCTTCTATAAGAAAAAAAAAAATCAAGTTATCTAAGATGTAAGCTTATTCTCAAAAACATATATTTAAAAATTCAATAGTTCTATCAGAGGAAATAAAGTGGCAAGAATGAAGAAAGGAGTGGTAAAATTCAGCATGGAGTTGAATTTGTTAATTCTGAAAACCATGTGTATAACGATGAATTAAAATTTAACTTTTGAAGATGTCAAACATCCTGAGTCCAAAAAATGATAAAACCATACAATGAGCTAAAAGTGACAATCATAGCATAAAATTTTCCTGATTCTGACTTTTAATGAGTTATTTTCAATATATATAATAGGAAACACTTATATTACATGCTTTCTTATTGGACAAAAACTAGAGAGGTCTTGAGAACAAGAAAATATGAGTAATAGGCTTGTTTTAACAGCTGAAATACTAGATGGGGTAAGGCTGAATTATCATGTGACATAAGACTTGAAAAATGTATGAGAGCGGGACAGAGAAGCATCAACTTTGATTTTACTTAAAGATAAGGAAGGGTTAGAAGACACATTAATAATAACCATTCTCATAAAAGGTTGACCCAGGACTGGGCAGTGTTTCGTTCTGTTGTAATTGGGTTGCTATGAATCGGTACCAACTCGATGGTACCTACCAACAGCAATAGCAATTCTCATAAAGTGTTCATTTTCTGTTCTAAGTCCTTGAATTATTATATTAACATGTTTAAACCTCATTAACAAACCTAATTCATAAAAAAATAAAACTCATTGCCACTGAGTCAATTCTGTCTCTACGCCCTAGACATTCCCTCTTATATCTGGTAGCCATCAAAAAAAGTTTTTTTGTATGTTTAAACCTTTTCTTGACTTTTTATAATAATATTGTTGAGTGCTGTTGAATCAGTTTTGACTCATACTGGCCATGTACAGGGCTTCCAAGGAACAGCTGATGGGTTTGAACTGCTGACCTTGTGGTGATCCTACCAGGATCCATAATAGTTGCCAGCCATAATAGTCTCATAAAATAGCTGTCCTTTTGTGATTAACTTATTTCACTTAGAATAATGTCCTTCAGATTCTCCTGTGTTCTGGGATGTTTCATGGATTCGTCATTATTCTTTAAGTGGCATAGTATTAAATTATATGTATATATCCTACTTCATCAATTTCTCCATTAATGAGCACCTAGGTTTTTCACATCTTTCTACCATTGTGAATAATGCTGTGATGAATATGGGCGTGTCACAGCTCTAATTTCTCTAGGGTATAAACCAAGTTAGAACTGGTGCGGACCAGGGGAATCCGACTGTTTAATTAAAACAAAGCATCGCGAAGGCCTGCGGCGGGTGTTGACGCGATGTGATTTCTGCCCAGTGCTCTGAATGTCAAAGTGAAGAAATTCAATGAAGCGCGGGTAAACGGCGGGAGTAACTATGACTCTCTTAAGGTAGCCAAATGCCTCGTCATCTAATTAGTGACGCGCATGAATGGATGAACGAGATTCCCACTGTCCCTACCTACTATCCAGCGAAACCACAGCCAAGGGAACGGGTTTGGCGGAATCAGCGGGAAAAGAAGACCCTGTTGCGCTTCTGGCACGGTGAAGAGACATGAGAGGTGTAGGAGTGGGATTGCTGGGTCATATGGGATTTCTATTTCCAATTTTTTAAGGATGTGCCATACTGTTTTCCATAATGGTTAGAGCATTTTAAAGTCTTACCAGCTGTGTATGAGAGTTCCATCTCAACACCCTCTCCAACAGTTGTGGCACTGTAGGATAAGCACTGGACTGCTAACTACAAGGTTGGCAGTTCAAGCTCACCAGCCCCTCCTTGGAAAACCCTATGCAGGGTCACTATGTGTGAGAACTGACTCAACAGCACTTAACAGCAACAATTATTGCTGAGGTGAGATGATGTGTCATTGTTAATTTAATTTGTATCTATATAAAAAAGTCTGTGAGTTTTGGTGCGGCGCTGTGGGTTAATGCATCAGACTGCAAAGCTGTTTGAACTGAAAGGTTGGCAGTACAAGCTCACCAGGTGCTCCTCAGAAACCCAGCTGCTATACAGGGTCACTATGGGTCGGAACCCACTCAATGGCACTTAACAACACAACATAATGGAGTCCTGGAGTTCTGTGTGGTGCTGTAAGTTAATGTGCTGGACTGCAAAGTCGGTTTGATGTGCAAGGTCAGCTGTTCGAATTCACCAGCCACTCCTTGGAAACCCTATACAGGGTCGCTATGGGTCGGAACCGACTTGATGGCACTTACCAACAACAACAATAGAGTCCTGGTGTAGCACCGTAGGATACGCACTGGTCTGCTAAACCACAAGGTTGGTGGTTCAAATCCACCAGACACTCCTTGGAATCCCTATACAGGGTCGCTATGAGTCAGAATAAATTGACAACAATGGATAATAATAAAATAGTTTGCTTACTTTGAAAAAAAACCATCAGAAAAGACCAGTAGTTAGAAAAGAATACCATTTCTTTTATCATTGGCAAAGTAGAAGGCCAGTAAAAATGAGGGAAGTTCACAATGAGATGAGGGACACTAGTGATAACAATGGACTCAAATGTTCATGACTAAGACACAGAGCAGGTACTGGGTCATTCTTTTATACATATGATCCCTGTAAGTCAGAGCAGAATCAATGGAGAACGACAACTATTATTTTTTAAGTCCCATTTATATGAAGGGACAGAGAGAGGTTAAGTAAACTTTCTGAAGAATATACTAGATCCAGTAAGGACTGTAGTCAGGAATTGTGTTAGTCTGACTCTTAGTCACTCTACTACACTGCCACCCTCAAATGTAAGTGGCTTAAGTAATTAACTTGACAAGGGTTGAATTCAAAAATATTTGAAAATAGATAATACAGTGAGTGCTTCGGGGTGTATTCAATCAGATATTAATACAAAGTTAATATGTAAAAGGCAGTCATTGCATGTTAAAAATTTGCTTTAATATTCTAGGATCTGTGAAGTTCATGGGATGATTGATTATGATATTTAAGAATGGACATTATACTGTACTCTATTCCCTGGTGTGGACCTGTAAGATAAGCACTAGACTACTAACCGCAAGGTCGTCAGTTCAAATCTACCAGCCACTCCACAGAAACCCTCTACAAGGTCATTATGAATCAGATCTGACTCACTAAACGCACGTAACAGCAACAACATGCTTCCTGGATAGCACCAAATAGAATATGTTTCAAAAGGGAACATAACAACAGAGTTCCGATGAATTACTCTGTTCTTTAACTACTCAATTTTACTGAAGGTTCAAGTATGCTATATTCAGGAGTGTAGAACTGGCTGATTTTCTCTAATATCACAGAAGAAAGCATTAGTACTTGTACCCAGTCTCTATATTACTATTGGGCCTGACTTCATAGGAACACTGTGAAGCCTAAGAAATAAATAAAACAAAACATCATTATTTTCTAGTAGGATTTCAAAACAATACCTGTGAAGTAATTGTTTATAATGTCTTTATTTAAAGGACATTTTAAATTTAAATGGATTTGAATTATTATCATCAAGTAAGACTAAAATGCAACAGGAAAAAAGAAAGAAACAATGATTGGTTAAGTAGAACTAGCTGGTGAATTTGATCATGAATAGAAATAAGGCTGGCCATAGTCCATATCTTTATTAATAACCTGAAAAAAGGACTATAACATGCTAATTAAACCTATAAATGCAACTAAATTCACATGGTATTTCCAAAGGTTAAGCTAGGACAAATGTTAAAAAAAAAGAAAAAGAAAAAGTATTTTCTCTTCACCTTAAGGAAAATATTTTTAATAAGTAGAAGTACTGTCATAAACTCTCACTCAAAGCATCATCAATTATCATCGAACAGAGATGCTCTTTAAGTAAAGGTCAAACTCCACATAATAAAAAATGGGGGAGCACACACATGGCCCTGGCTTTAAGAAAGGCTTCACCATTTACATTTTCATTTAGTGTAAAAATCCTCCTTCTCATTTTTATTGGTCAAGGGGGAAAAGATATGAACAAGTAAAAAAATAAATGTTCACCTTTATCATTTATACTTCCCCCACCCTTTCTGAATTAATGAACCAGAAACTCTCTGTTTGCAAGTAATAACATAATTATGTCCTTGGGAACTGGTTTTTATATTGCAGCTATTTATTCTCTTACCTATCAGGTCATTAGTTCAGAATTATATGTTTCTCTTGTATCAGCTGATAATAATAAATTCTTATACTGCATCCTGAAAGAACTATGAAAAATGCCATTTAACCACTTCATTCAGAGCCTAGACAATGAAACAGTGCATTGAGGAAATTTTCAACAAGAAATGATGATCCACTTTAGTTAAATTTTCATTCAAATATGTTGAATTGAGTGATTTAGGAGTGGTCTTCTAAGAAAAGCAGGACAGTAATATTACTGTCATAAAATTCTTTTATTTTTTATCTCATGTTTGAATCCAGTGTATAACACACTGATTTAGAAAAAACTTCAAGAGAATCCTTCAGTCCTAAATAGCTGCTCACCCCAGTTTTGGAAGGATTGGTCTAATTCTCAGCAGAGGAAGCTTACAATTTAAATACTACCAATGTCAATGAATGGATGCCATAAAGACACCAGTTCAATCAAGACTAAATCCTTGTTGCATTTGAAAGGAAGGCTGGTGTGACACTGGAGGATAATGTACTGAACTACAAGGTCAGTTTGAATCCTAAGGTTGGTGGTTCAAACACCAGCAACTCCTAAGAAACCCTATAAAAGGTTGTTATAAGTCAGAAACCAACTTGGTGGCACTTAACAACAGCCATCTTTTAGCAAGTTGTTGTTGTTGTTGTTGTTGTTGTTAGGTGCTATCAAGTCAGTTCCAACTCATAAGGACCCTAAGGGTAACAGAACATAGGCATTACCCAGCTATATAGCCTCAAAATTGTTACATTTGAGCTCATATATATTTGCCCCATATCAATCTATCTCATTGGGGTTCTTACTCTTTTTCAGTACCCTGCCTTCCACTTTACCAAACATGATGTTTTACTCTAGGGACTGGTTCTTCCTGAAATTTATCTAAAGTACAAGAAGTCTCACTATCATCATTTCTAAGAACCAATCCAATCGTACGTTTTAGAAAACAAATTTGTTTGTTCTTCTGGCAATCAACAGTACTTCTAATATTCTTCACCAATAAAACAATCCAAATGAATTGTCGCTTTTACAGCCTTCCTTATTCACTGTGCAGCTTTCACATGCATATGAGCCAACTGAAACTAACCTGGCATAGGTCATGTGTATCTTAGTCCGCAAAGGGGTATTTTTGCTCTTTAAAACTTTAAAGAATTATTTTACAGCAGATTTGCCTAATGGGATATGTTTTTTATTTTATTTTATTTTTTTACTGCTGCTTCCATGAGCATTGATTGTGGATCTGAGCAAAATTAAGTCTTTGATCATTTCAATCTTTTCTCAATTTATCATGATACAATAATAATGTATGTTTCACAGACTGCTGCTTTCTCTAGATTGAGATGCAATCCATACTGAAGGCTATAGTCTTTGATTTTCATCAGTAATTACTTCTTCCACTTCACTTCCAGCTGACAAGTTGTGTCATCTGCATATCACAGGTTGTCAATGAGTCTTCCTCTGATTCTGATGCCATGTGCTTCTTCATATAATCCAGTTTCTCATGTTATTTGCTCAGCATGCAGACTGAATAAGCATGGTAAAAGGATATAATCCTAGTGCACACCTTTCCTAATTTTAAATCATTCAGTATTCCCTTGTTCTGTTTAAATGACTGTCTCTTGGTCTGGGTACAGTTCTTCATGAGCACATTTAAAGGATCTGGAATACCCATTCTTCGCAATGTTATCCATAGCTTGTAATGACCAGCATGTAGAAAGCCTTTGCATAATCACTAAACAAGAGGTAAACATCTTTCTGGTATTCTGTGCTTTCAGCCAAGATCCTTCTGATGTCAGCAATGGTATCCCTCATTCCACGTCCTCATCTGAATCCAGCTTAGACCTCGGGCAATTCTCTGTTGATGTACTATTAAAGCCATTTTTGAGTTAGCAAAGTTTTACTTGTATGTGATATCAATGATCTTGTCAGATGATTTCCTCATTCAGTTGGGTCTTTTCTCTTAGGAATGGACACAAATATGGATCTCTTTCAATCAGTTGGTCAGGTAGCTGTATTCAAAATTTCTTGGCATAGATGAGGTGCCTCCAATGCTGCATCAGTTTGCTGAAAGATTTTAATATGTATTCCCTCAATTCCAGAAGCCTTGTTATTTACCAATGCTTTCAGTGCATCTTGGATTTTTTTTCCTTCAGTGTCACTAGCTCTTAATCATATTCTACCTCTTGAAAGATAGAACATTGACCATTTTTTTATGGTACAGTGACTGTGTATACTCCTTCCATCTTCTTTTTGATGCTTTCTGCATCATTTGATTATAAGCGCATAGAATCCTTTAATATTTCAAGTTGATAATTGAATTCTGTCTTCAGTTGAAAAATGCTGAGTCTGTTCTTTCCTTTTGGTTTTCTAACTCCAGGTCTTTGCACATTTCATGATAATACTTGACTTTGTCATCTCAAGATGCCCTTTGAAATTTTCTGTTCAGCTCTTTTACCGCCTCATAATCTCCATTGCTTTGGCATCTATATTCTGGAGAACAGGTTTCAGTCTCTTCTGACATCCAATTTTGGTATTTTCATTCTTTCAAGTCTACTTAATGACCTTTTGCTTTCTTCCTGTATGATATTCTTGATGTCATCCCCAAACTCTTCTGGTCTTCAGTCATTAGTGTATAGTGCATGGAATCTGTTCTTGAAATGATCTCTAAATTCAGGGGGGATATGCTCAAGTTCATATTTGGATTTGTTTAAATTAAAACTGTTGTGGACTTATTTTAATTCTCTTCCGCTTCTGCCTGAACTTGCATAAGAGCAGTTGATGTTCTTTTCCACAGTCAGCCCCTATTATTGTTTTGTCTGAAGATATTGAGCTTTTCCACAATTGCTTCCCACAGATGTAGTCAATATGCTTTCTGTGTATTTCACCTGGTGAGGTCCATGTGTATGGTCATCTTTTATGTTGTTTAAAAAGGTATTCACAAGGAATAAGTCATTGGTCTCTAAAAATTCCATCATAAGATCCCTGGTATCATTTCTATCACCAAGGCCATGTTTTCCATCTACTGATTTTTCCTCTTGGTTTCCAACCTTCACATTACAATCACCAACAATTATTAACATATGTTGATTATATGATTGATAAATTTCAGACTGAAGAAATTGGAAGAAACCTTCAGTTTCAACATCACTGGCTTTAGTGGTTGGTGCATGAATTTGAATATAGTGGTATTCACTTTTCTTCCTTGTTGGCATATGTATATTATATCACAGACAGCATTGTACTTCAATATAGATCTTTAAATGTTATTTTTAATGATGATTGTAATGCCATTCCCAGAAATGCCAACCGCATGATTTTCAGATTCAAAATGACCAGTATCAGTCCCTTTCAGCTCACTGATGCCTAGGATATCAATCCTTATGTGTTTCATTTCACTTAGGACAACTTCCAATTTTCCTAGATTCATACTTTGTATATCCCATATTCTGATAATCAATGGATGTTTTGACCTGCTGCTCCTCATTTTAAGTTGTGTCCCACCATCAAATGCAGGGACCCAAAGATTTAGTCCATTCGCATCATCACAGTCAACTCTTCTTTGAGAATGCAGCTGTTCCTGTCATAGTTTGAGTGCCTTCCAACCTGAGGGGATCATCTCCTGGCACTATATCTTAAAATATTCTGGTGCTATTCATAAAGATGCATCTTCTAGCACTTTATCTCACAATGTTCTGCTACTATTCACTGGGTTTTCAGTGGCTAAACAATCAGAAGTATTCTACTTCTCCTTCTTAGTAGTCTGTCATAGCTCAGTGGACACTTGTCCATTATGGGCAACCCTGCTGTTTCTTAAAATACCAGTTACATGACTTTCAGCATCACAGCAACATGCAAGCAAGCACAGTAAGACAAACTGACAAAAGAGTGGTGGTAAGAATTTGCCTGAAATTTAAAACAGGTGTATCCGTTGTTTCTTATTTAGCTTACTTCAGTGGAAAGAAAAAAGAAAAAAAAAAAAAAAAACTTGAAGCCTTTTCAATGATTTAAGAACTACATATGCAGCAAATTAAGGTGACTGTGACAAATTTGTTGCGAGTAGGGGTGGTTCAAAGTGATGGCACATTTACGTAAAATTGAAGGAGAGTTTCAGTGATGGCAATGTCCTATTCAAAATGGCAACTGCAGGCACTGCTTGAATGTGTGTGATTTCCTCCAGTCCTGCCAGTAATGCAATCGCACACATCAGGTTTTGGAAAGGGATTGCTCTACCTTTTCCACTTTTCCCAGTCCAGGGCTTTAACCTGCAATTTGTCCTTTTCTGATTATCTTGACAGATCACCCAAATTGTGAAAACTCTGCTCTGTTCCTGTTTCACTTCTTCACCCATGACAGAAAATGTTCAAGACTTGCATCAAAGTAGGAGTTTTCCATAGCAATATTTGTATCCTGGTACACCAGAATCAACTCAAAATGAATCACAGACTTAAACGTAGGAGTCAAAACTATAAATCTCCTGAAATGAATATTTAAAAAGGGAGTAAATCCTAATTACCTTGAATTAGTCAACACCTTCTTAGTTATAACTCTAAGAGCACAAGCACACAAAAGAAAAAATAAAGTTAGACTTCATCAATATTTTTTAAAAGAAAAGATAGCCTACAGGATGGAAGAAAGTATTTGCATATCTTATATCTGATAAAGGATTTGTAATTATATTATGCCAAGAACTTTTAAAACTCAGCAATTAAAAAATAAATGAATTAACCAATTTAAAAATGAACGAAGTATCTGAATACACATTTCTCCAAAATCAATACACAAAAGGCTAATAAGTACATGAAAATACACTCAACGTGTTTAGTCAGCAGAGAAATGTACATGAGGTTCCGCTTCACACCAACTAGGAGGTCTATACTCAAAATGCTACATGATAAGTGTTGGTAGGAATGTGGAGAGACTGGGCTCTCATCCATTGTTGGTAGAAATATGAAATAATACAACCATTCTGTAAACATTCTAGTAACTCTTCCATACTGTTAAACATACAATAACCATGTTATCTACCAATTCTACATCTAGTTATATACCCAAGAAAAATGAAAATATATCTCCATAAAAAAATTGTACATCAATGTCCATAGCAGCATTATTGATAATAGCAAAAAAATAAGACCCAAAATATTCATCACTTGTGGATTGGATAAATAAAATGTGGCATGACCATACTGTAAAATATTGTTGTTTTGAGTGCCATCAAATCAGTTCTGACTCACAGAGCTTGACCCTGTATAGAATTTCCAAAGAGTGGCTCATGAGCTTGAACCGCCAACCTTGCAGTTCAAACTGACTTTGCAGTACAGTCTGACTCAGAATAAAAATTATTCAAGTACTGATACCTGCTATCCAAGGATGAACCTTACAAACATTATATTAAGGAAAAGAAGTCAGCTACAAGAAACACATGTTATATGATTCTATCTATATGAAATATCCAAAGTAGGCAAATGTACACAGACAATAAAGCAAAATAACAAACAAGGGAAACAGATGAGTAACTGCCTAGGCCTGAAAATAGTTATGTGAAAGATATGACTTATAAATTGAAAGTATTCTAAATATAACTGAGGTGATGGTTGCTCAATTCTTTAAAAAAGTAAATATATTTAAAGTAAATAAAAAATAAAAGATATTTAATAGTATACTTTAAATTGATAAAATAAATGTTATGTGAGCTATATCTAATTATTATTATTATGTTGAAATTTGTATTTAAAATAACCTAATCTAGACTTGACAAAGAGGATGCTTTGTCCATTTATTACTGAAACCAGATTTGAGTGAACAAAGACATTCAGGCTACAAACACAAAAATGTTCTCCATTGCATGCTTCATAACTGAAAATAATTTAAAGCATCCTAATTGTCTAATAGGATAGAATTAGCTAAAGGACTGAACACATTTAAATCCTGCATTATCCTGTGGTATCATCAAAATCAATTGCATAGATCCATTTTTGCTGATGTATTGATTTCAAACTATGTCACAAATACATATACTGCTAGGGTATATTTTTACAAGGTGCAATAAAATATGTAATGATTGAATCAAGTTGACAATTTACACATACAAGGTTAAGTCAAAAAGTATGACTACAATATCATAGAAACAGGAAGCCTAGATCCAGAGGGCGTGGAGGAAGGTAGAATCTCCACTGAGTAGTATCCAGTCTGTCTGGGTGGGGCTGATGAATGGAGATGGGAATAGGTCTCTTGTGATACAATAGTGAATAATTGTTATCAGGACTGATTGTGAGGGCTGGAAATGTAAAGGAAGACATTTTGTAGCAAAAGGAGGGGAGTGATTGACTTTGCAGTCTGGGAGCGAAGGTCCCTGGGACCATCATGGAAGAAGAGCGGAGAGCAGGACCCTACCCAGAGAAGCAGTGACACCAGAGATGGTAACAGAGATGATGATGTTGAGAGATGGAGCAGCTGGGAACTTTAGACCCAGAGAGAGAGGGGGGTTGTGTGCTGACGACCAGGGGCAGGCTTGCAGGATATACCCTTTGGTTGGTTGATGATGCATGAAGGGGATTGTAACCATGGCAATGAAACCACATAGATAGGATGAATGTAAAGCTAATGTTCTCCCATGTAAACTATCACATAATTCATAATAAAACATTAAAAAATAATAATAATAGAAACTTTTCTGAAACAAAACTATCAAAATGTGAAGCTGTTGTTTCTCAACATGTCCTCCATCTAGGAGCTAAACACTTCTAAATGCAGTGTTTCTCTCTCTCTAGCCCTTCTCCAAAGAAGTCTGCACACTTCATTTTATATCACAACAAAACCGCTGTTTTAGCATTCTCAAGGGACTCAAATCATGTTCCTTTTATATATCCTTTTAGTTTTTTAAACAAAAAGACACCTGAAAGCAAAGATCAGGGCTATCAGGTGGATGAGGCAAGGTTTCCCAATGAAATTCTATAGGACAGTCCTTAATACCCTTAAGAATTAGCAAGTGAGCAGATACATTTTCATGATGGGTAAAAAAAATCCTGTTCTCTGTCTTGAATTAACTGGTCCAGTAGAACCCATCAGAAGCTACTCTTTTGAAGGGACCTTAATGAGATTAAGACAGGTGTATTATTGAGAGATCTTGTTGGCATCCACTCACTGATTGCAGAGACACATTTTTAAAGTTTTGTTTAAATCCAAGCATGTCTGAAATGGAACCCTAGTAGCAATACTTTTTGATTTGTACAGGCAATAATATAAACCAAAATGTTAACAGGACTAATATCTGGCTATTGAGATAACTCTTAATATGTTTTAAATGTTTTAATGTTTATAAGATGTGGATCTTATAAAGAGACAATTCACTTGACTCCATGCAATACTCACTCTACTTGTGAGGATATAACCTAGGAATGTGAGTTTACCCAAGTTCTCCAAGTCATTCTGACATAGCCAAGCTGGGACAGCTATAGGAGATAGAAAACAATACCTAATATCTGACCTGATAAAAGAATGGCATCCCAAACCTCTCAGACATGGCCATCCAGCCTATGCATGAACACTCAAAGGGATAGGGATAACTTGACCTCAGATGATAGAGTACTCTATCCTCAAAGAGCTGTAGTTGTTAGCTTGTTCTTTTCATGATGAGTATGAATATATTAAAAGTCACCCATTATCCTTTTCATGGAAAAAGAGATTTGACAGTTATGTAAAGTTAAGGGGTATAGGGGAGAACAAAAGCAGAAAAGGAGTATTAAAGTGATTTTTTTTTTTCTTACTAATGAATACTTTTGACTTCCTGGCAACTAATGTTCTTCCCTATGAATTGTGAAAATATAAACACCATAAGGACATGTATATATTTTTTTGATCTCTATTGTTTGCTGCTATATCCTCAGCAACTCCAATGTACCTGACACATACAAGTGCTCAATAAATGTCTGTCAACCCCACCTCCAACATTTAAAAAGTGGAAGCCTCAAACAAGTAACTTAACACTTTTGGTCTCCAGTTTCTTCATCTGAAAAATGAGGAAAATTATAATTTCCACCACTCGTCCATCTATTTGTCACACTTTGGTGGCCAGTGTGATGCTGTGCTGCTGAAAGTTGTGCCACCAGTATTTCAAATGCCAGTAGTGTCACCCATGGTACAAGTTTCAACAGACCTTCTAGATGAAGACAGACTGGGAAGTATGACCTGGTGATTTGCTTCTGGGGGAAAAAAATGGCCAACAAAAATCTAATGAACAGCTGCACAATATTGTCTGATCTAGTACTGAAAGGCGAGCACTTTAAGTTGGAAGGCATTCAATTTGCAACTGGGGAAGAATGGCATCCTCAGAATAGAGTCAACCTTAACGAGAGCAATGACCACAAATTTGGCGAGCATTCTTTTCCTGGTGTGGCACCTATCAAAGTGAGAAGAGACAGCTGCAAACATCCATCATGGAATGTATACTGGATGAATCTGGGAAAGTTGTAAGTTACAAAAAATGAAATAGAATTTTTGAAGATCAATATCCTAGGCTTAAATCGATTGGTATTGTCCATTTTGAATCAAACAATCATATGATCTGTTATGCCAGAAATAATAGCGTGGCAAGCATAGTTAAAAAGAACTTCTCAAGATCTTCCCTGAAGTACAACACTGTCAGTGATAAGATAATATCTATATACCTGTAAGGAAAACCAGTTAATATGACTATTATTCTAATTTACACACCAACCCCTAACGTCAGAGATGAGGAAATTAAAGATTGTTGCCAACTTTTGAAGTATGAATTGATCAAACATAAAATAAAGATGCATTGATAATTTCTGATGATTTGCACAAAAAGTTGAAAGCAAAGATGACCAGCAGCTAGAAACCATGGTGTTGGTTACAGAGATAATGCCAAAGATGACATAATTGAATTTTGTAAGACCAAGGACTTAGGTGTTACAAATACATTTTTTTCAACCATATATATGGCAACTATACACATCTACCTTTCCAGATAGAATACACAGGAATCAAATTCCTTACATCTGTGGAAAGAGATAATAGAGAAGCTTGATATGATCAGTCAGGACAAGGCCAGGGGCTGAGCAGGCCATCAATTACTCACATGCAAATTCAAGTTAAAGCTGAAGAAAATAAAAAGCAATCCATGAAAGCCTAATTATAATCTTCAATATGGGACCACCTGAATTTAGAGACTTTATCAAGGATATATCTGATACACTGAACACTCATGACTAAAGACCAGATGATTTGTGAGGTGACAGAGGACATCATATATGAAGAAAGCAAAAGGCTACTAAAGAGATAGTAGACAAAAAAAAAAGAATGTCAGAAGAGATTTTAAACATAGTCATAAGAGACTAAAGCAAATGGAAGAACTGATGAAGTAAGAGATGAAGAGAGATTTGAAAGAGCAGTCTGAGAAAACAATGTATTCAAAGTAATAATAAGTGCCAAGACCTGAAGCCAGAAAATCAAAAGACAAGAACATGCTTGGTCTTTATCAGACTTAAAGTGCTGAAGAAAGATTACTCAAAAAATAAAAGTTGCAATATTGAAGAATTTTATGAGCAAAATATTGAATGATAAGAAGCTCTGGTAGAGTAGTGGTTACAAGTTGGGATGCTAACCTCAAGTTGAGCAGTTCGAAACTACCAACCATTCCAAGGGAGAAAAATGAGGTTTTCTCCTCCTGTAAAGATTTATAGCCTCAGAATCCCTATACATGGTCACTATGAGTTGGAACCAACTTCACAGCACATCACCACAACCACTATAGGAAGCATCAAAAAAAGACAGAAGGAATACACAGAATCACTGTACCAAAAAAAAAAAAAAAAAAGTCAATGTCCAATCATTTCAGAAGGTAGCATATGATAAAAAATACCAAAGGAATTAAAGGAAGAAGCCCACCTTGCACTGAAGGTATTGAGCCAAACAAGGCTTCAGGAATTGATGGGATACCAATGAAAATGTTTCAACAAATAGATGCAGTTAGAAATGTTCACTTTTCCATACTCACTCTTACTCTACCTTCTGACAGGAAGAGATCCATACTTATGCCTATACAAAAGAAAGGTGATCCAACAGCATAAGGAAAATACTGGAAAACATCATTAATATCACACACTAGTATAATTTTGGTAAAGATAATTCAAAAACAGTTGCAGCAGTACATTGGCTCGATACTGCCAGAGAGTCAAGTTTGATGTAAAAGAGAACTTAGAACATGATCTATCATTGTTAACGTCATATGGATCTTGGCTGAAAGTAGAACATAACAGAAATATGTTTACCAGTGTTTTAGTACCTAGGCAAAGGTATTGAAACAATGGGGAGTCCATAGAACTTTAACTGTGCTCAGGCAGAACCTATACATAGACCAATCATTGGAACAGAACGAGGGAAGAATATTATATGACTTAAAATCAGGAAAGGCATAGGTCAGGGTTGTATCCTTTCACTATATTTACTCAATCTCTATGCTGAACAAATAAAATGAGAAACCGGATTATATGAAGAATACATCATCAGGATTTGAGGAAGACCCAATAACAACTTGGAATATACCGATGATACACCATTGCTGAAAGTTAAGAGGTCTTGAAGCACTTACTGATGAACATCATATACTACAGCCTTGATTATAGACTGCACCTCAACACAAAGAAAATAAAAATCCTCACAACTAGTCCAATAAGCAACATCATGAGATACAAAGAAAATAATGAAGTTGCCACTGATTTCATTTTACTTGTATCTACAATCAATTCCCGTGGAAGCAACAGTCAAGAAATCAGGGGGTAAATCTGCTGCAAATTACCACCTTAAAGTGTTAAATAGTGAAGCTATCACTGAGGTCTAAAGCATGTCTAACTTAAATCAAGGTAGTTACAATTGTTTTATATACATATGAAAGTTGGATTGAATAAGGAAGACAAAAGAACAGTCAATGTTTTTGAATTCTGATGTTAGCAAAGAATACTGAATACACTGGACTGCCAGAAGAAGGAACAAATCTGTCTTTGAAACATAGCCAGACTGTCCCTGAGAAGCAAGGAAGATGAGAATTTGTCTTATGCCATTTGGACTTGTTATCAGAAGGGATCATTCCTCGAGAAGAACATCATACCTGGTAAAGAACAGAGTTGGTGAAAAAAAGGAAGATCATCAATAAAATGGATTGGTCCAGTGCTGCAACAATGGATTCAAACATCGTAGTGATTGTAGGACTCATACAGGACCAAGTGGTATTTTATTCTATTTTAGAGTTGGCCCTAGAGGTTTGCTTCCTAGATACCTGCAGATATTAAAAAATTTCAGATGCTAAAGTGCTAAAGTCCCTTAAAGAAAAAGGCATAATGTTTGCATATGCCATACGCACATCGTCCATGTACTTTAATCATTTTTAGCTTATTATGTAATACTGTAAATGCTATGTAAACCTAACACTTTAAACTCCCTCATAGCATTTGAGGGATTGCTTTGACAACTTGCTTGCTTTTTATTTTGCCCTGAACATTTCTGATCCTTGGTTGGTTAAATTCAAGATGCAGAACCCTCAGATACAGAGAGTTGACTGTACGTGTGGTCATTATTACTTGAAATCAACCCAATGGCACCTAACAAGAACACCCTCAGAAGTCACGGTTAGAACATATCAAGATGATGTATGTTGTTGGTGTTGGTGTTGGTAAGTGCCATCTAGATGGTTCCAAATCATAGCAATCCGATATAAAATTTCTGAGGAGCGGCTGGTGAGTTTGACAGCTAATCTTGAGGTTCAAACCAACTTTGCAATCAAGCACATTAACTTGCAGCACCACACCAGGACTCCCATTTATAATAGTGTCTGACACACAGCAGAGCATTCGTTGTTATTTTCTGACAGTATTCTACAATAACACACAGTCGAATATAGTCACTAAAATGGATTTTTTTTCCTACAAATATCAAAACTTTTCGATTTCTTTCTAAGAGATTAAAATGTGCAGTTTATCAGCCTGTAGAGTAGGAAATCCCAACAGACTATTCATTCCTATAAAGGCACTTTACCTATTACTACAATTTTACCAACAATTTTATTATTATCATCAACTATGAGAAAATATATTACCAATGTGAATTTTTCTACTGTCAAACAAATGGATCCTTATTTAGGATATCCCCCCATAGCATAATATGTTGTTGTTGTTATGTGCCGTGGAGTTGGTTCCGACTCATAGCAACCCTGTACAGGGTTCCCGAGGCTGTAAATCTTTACGGGAGCACAAAGCCTCATCTTTGTCCCATGGAACAGCTGGTAGTTTCGCACTGTTGACCTTGCAGTTCGCAGCCGGATCGTAGCCACTACACTACCAGAGCTCCTTATAGCATAATATACTATACTTTAAAAAATAAATCTATTATTAGTAATTGAGAGGATACACACACTACATGTAATTGCCATGTAATTGTATTTGTTGTACACAATTAGCAAGATTCCTTCATAACAATAGCTTTAATCCCCACCACTAGCTAAAGTCATTGTTTTTGTCATCAATGCTTACTGGCATGAACACTTGGTATTTTACTTTTCCTTTGTAGATTATCTGTGACTGTATGGAAATTTTTGTTTGTTGCTCCTATTATTGACTATAGCATTAAGTATATTTTATTTGTCACAGACATATAATTAAAAAAAAATAGTTAGCTTTTCTATTTTTATTATCAATAATATGATGCAGCATCATGATTTATCCTCTTTAGGAGCTTAATATAGTTTTTTCTCAACTAGTGTTGGAAACAGAAAAATGACAAAGAAATTCAGAGGTTTTAAATAAACTATTGCATAGACTTGAGACAAGAGGAAATATTGTTTTTCCATTTATTTTCAATCTTGTCTTATAATAAAGTCTTTCAAGAGCTTTCCATCATCTGTCACTAAGTAAGGAATCTTAACTGAAGATAAATTCTAGAAACTGAATTGATTTGATAACGTTAAGTACAATTGCTAAGCTAAATGGAGACAACACACACACACATATACCCACACACACACAGACAATCTGGTTTACAAATGCTTCTAAACTTTCTTATAAGAATTTTAAAACATCTAAATGTTCTATGTAACTTCTAAATGTACTATGGAACTATAAAAAAAAATAGTGACTGGCATTAACAGACTTACTAATATATTGTTGTTATGTCCCATGGAGTCGGTTCTGACTCATAGCGACCCTGTACAGGGTTTCCGAGGCTGTAAATCTTTACGTGAACAGAAAGTCTCATCTTTCTCCCAAGGAACAGCTGGTAGTTTCGAATTGCTGACCTTGCGGCTTGCAGCCTGATTCGTAACCACTACGCTATCACAGCAGTGAAGTTTTAACACAAATATCACAAGTTGTTGCTGTTATTGTTAGTTACATCATGACCATACTTAAAACAGAATGAAACACTACCCAGTTTTGCACCGTCCTCTCAATCGTTAATGCAATCACTGTTTCAATCCATCTCACTGAAGGTCTTACTTTTTCCTACTACCCTCTGCTTTTCCAAGCACGATGTCTTTCTCAAGGAATTGGTTCCTCCTGATAACATGTCCAAAGTACATGTGATGAAGTTTCACCATCCTTGCTTCTGAGTATCATTCTGACTGTACTTCTTCCAAGACAGAAATTACCCATGGTAATTTCAATAGACTTTTTCAACACCAAATTCAAACCCATCAATTCTTCTTTGATCTTCCTTATTCACTGTCCAGCTTGCACATGAATGTGAGGTGACTGATAGTACCATGGCTTGGATCAGGTGCACCTTAAGTCTTCAAAGTTTCATATTTGCTCTTTAATACTTTAAAAGGGTCTTTTGTAGAAGATTGGCACAATGTGATGTATCATTTGATTTCTTGACTGCTACTTCAATGAGTGTTGATTGTAGAACTGAGTAAAATAAAATCCTTAACAATTTCAATATTTTCTCAACTAACCATGCTGTTATTCATTGGTCTATTTGTGAGGACTTTTATCCTGTTTACATATCATACGTACCACTTTGCTCACTGCCATCAAGTCAATTTGGATTCATTGAGACCCTGTACAGTGTTCTGAGGCTATAAAACTTATTATTATTATTATTATTATTATTATTTTAAAAGCTTTCATTGTGAATTGAGTGAAAATTTACCAAGCAGAACATCAGTTTTGCACTCAACCAATCCTATTTTGTTTCATTGCAATGTTTATAATCCCATCCAAGCACCATTGGTTAACAGTATTTGCCACTTTTTTAAAAAAAAAATTTTGATGTGCACAAAACACACAGAAAATATATATTTGCTTTAACAACGAAAGGGCACATTTTACCAGCCAGCCTCCTTCACACCTGCACACAGAGGCTATAAACCTTGATGGGAGCAGAAAGCTTCATCTTTTTCCCTCAGAGCAGTTGGTGGGTTTGAACTGCTAACCTGGTGGCTAGCAGTCCAGTGTTTATCCTACAGAGTCACCTTCAGTAGGTGGCTTTAAAGAATAGAAACCCATTTTCTCACAGTTCAGGATACTAAAAAAGCAATTCAGGGCGTGGCTCTATGAGAAGGACCTTCCTTGTCTATTTCAGTTTCTAATTTGTTGTTCTTGTGAAGTGTCTTCAGTTAGTTCTGATTTATAGCTACCCTGTATCAGGTTGCCAAAGAGTGTTTGGTGAGTTTGAACAGCCAACCTTGCAGTTCAAAGAGACTTTGTGGTCCACTGCTTATCCTACAGTGCCAAACTAGACTGCATTCCTGGGACTTTAGATGCATCTGTCTCCATTGACTGTTTTCCTCTTCCCAATGTGGGTCTCTGTTTTTATTCTGCCCTTTTTATAATTCAGAAGTGATTAGGTTTGGGACCTATACTACTCTAGTATGATCTCACTGACATAACAAAGAAAAGGATTTCAACACATATTTTGGGTAAAAAGGATTCAATCCACAGCATTAACAATATCTTTTAAACATATTAATCAGGAGTGTGTAGGTTGCATTAGATAAAGAACTCAAATAGAAAACAAAACTGACTCATTTTAGGCTTTCAAGAGAAAAGAGTAAGGATTTGCTAGTTAGCAGAATGCCAACACTTTCTGTGCCATACTTGAAGAGCATTCTTGGTTTAAGCCACGATGGTGTGGAACTGTAAGATACGCACTGGGCTGCTAAGCACAAGCTTAGCAGTTTAAACCCACCAGCCCCTTCTCAGAAACCTTATACAGAGTCACTTTGAGGCAGAACCAACTTGATGACACTTAACAACAGCAAAAATATGCATATGAAATTGCTATTTCTGTCAAGACACCCAAATCCCACAATAAAATTTAATGTAAAACACAAGACCAATATTGTCTTTATTTCTGTCATAGGAGTAAAGTTTTTACGGCTACTTTAAAACTTACTATAAAATGGTTTCATAGTAAAATAAAATTTTAAAGGAATTTTTTTCCTATCTTTGTTTTCTTTTTTTAGTTTTAAGGTAGCTATTCTGAGAGGATCACTTGACACTGTGACAAAAGGATTTAGGTTTAGATGATAATTTAACATTCTTTCACTAAGTACTTCTTGAATAGCTGTTAGGTTCTAGCTAATTCACATAAAAATGAAAACTAAAATGGTTCTTCCCTCAAGAAATTTCACATTAGTGGGAAAACAAACTATAATAGAACAACAAGGGAATGATTCATGGTTAATATTTAATTAGAGAAGTATAAACAACTTAGCATTAGGAAGAGAGATGAAATTTAGTAAGGGACTTTCATAGATGACAGCATTTGACTTAGTCCATGTATAGTAGTGAACTATTTATTAGCCTTAATCTTTGTGACTCCCACCAAACATTTCTTTTCCAGATGGGTCTGGATGAGAGAAGATGGGAGAAGATGCTGATAGGATGACATGATTCAGCTGGACTTGTTAACAGAGTTAATGGTAATTGTAAAAACCTGAAACTCTAGCAGGGCTGTAAAACGAAGACCACTTGGTGATGGGAGTGAGCTGTGTACTCCTTTGCTTGATTAATCATCTCACCTCCAGTTCATGGGACTGGAGCCAGCAGATGGACCTGACTTGCCAGTCTCCATTTCCACAGCCTTGTGATTCCAACAGCCTGATTCTGTGTGAGTGACGAGAATCCTTCAGACTAACGTTTAAACTTCAGATGTGGGACTTGACAGCCTTCATAGCCAAGTGAGCCATTTTTCTGACAGTCTGTGAGTTCTGTGAGACACTGCAGTGAATTGTGGAATCTTGGGGCATTGGGGAAATGTTGAGGGGAGGAGTAGCGGTTGATATCAGGAGTTATGGAGTGGTGTTGTTAGTGTAGTGGTAAATATCCCTGCCTGTCATGTGGGAGGCCGGTGTTCAACGATGGAGAGGCAGACGCCCTTTTGGAGTCTTGGTGTGATGCCTTGGGCTAATGCACTGGATGGCAAGGTCAGTTTGAAATGTTAAGATTTGCGGTTCAGATTCACCAGCCACTCCTGTGAGTCAGAACTGACTAGACAGCACTTACCAAAACCACCTTAGTAATTCAAGAAAGTGGCACATCAGGGGTGTCTCTTTAATCTCCACCTCGTGTGGCGGTGTGCTAATGTGTCAGACAGCAAAGTCCTTTGAACTGCAAGGTCGGTGGTTCAAGTTCACCAGCTGCTCCTTGGAAACCTTATACACGGTCGCTATGGGTCAGAATCGACTCAATGGCACTTCACAACAACAATAGAGAGCTGGTGTGGTGCTGTGGGTTAATGCACTGGACTGCAAAGTAAGTTTAAACCACAATGTCGACAGTTCAAGCTCACCAGCTACTCAGAAACCCTATACAGGGTTGCTATGAGTCAGAACTGATTTCGATGGCACTTAACAACAACAGAGAGCAGAAATTATTTTTGCAGTTGATGTAAAAATGTTGGGGCTCACTGCAACTGGCCTAACTCACTGGACTATATGGTTTAGTGGGGAAAGGGATACATGAGAGAATGAGAAACCTTTCGTTTCTGGTTGGGATTAAAAATACTCAAGGCAAAGCTATTCCAGGGATATGGAATTAGTAGATGTAGATTTAACTGATGAATTGGCTAATTGGATGCATATGGAAACACAGAATGACAAGGGGGAGACACAACTCCTTGTTGAGTTTTTCTGGTTTTGTTGTTGTTGTTGTTTTTATCAGGTGTAGCTGAAACCAGCACTGGGTTTCATACTACAGTAGCTCAAACCCACCAGCTGCTCCTCAGAAACCAGATACAGGGTCACTATCAGTCAGAACAGGCTTGATGACACTTAACAATAACAGCAGTAGCTTCAAAAACAAGGAAAAAGAATGTAGGGGTTGATTACAACACTGAACCAAGCTGAGATCTGGTTCAGTCAGAATTAAGTTCACTTGTTTCAGACATCATTGGGAAAGGAAAAATTGGTTTTAGAACAACAGGAAGTACCCCTATGACTGCTAGTCACCAAAATGGTAGTCTAGGAGGGGAATGGGCAAAACTAAGAACTTATTGAAACCCGGGAGTATACTGTAAAGGAATTGCTTCAATTTGTAGATAAGTATCCTCAGGTTCCTGGGGAACCACTACTAAAATGGATTGTGAGAATGACGAACTTAGGGGCAGTAACTTTACTTTTAAATTCTGAAGAATTTGTTTTCTGAGAGTATGTTTGGGTTGATGCAAGATCCACAACTTACTATGGAACAACCACAGATGGAAATACTAGCACCATTTACATAAAAAGTTAAGCCAGAGGAAATAGCCAGATTAGTGGACTGGATCAAATTTGCAGTAAGATCTGTTTGCCCTAAGATGGGAAAGTACCCTTCTTGCAACTACAAACATTCCACAGACCCTGCAAAGGAAGCAGCTGATGTGCTGTGGTGTGTATGGAAGTAATGTTGGAATGGCTTTATGACACTCATGATATTCATCCAATGAATCATGGCAGATATAGTAATCAAGGGAGGCCCTCCTTTATGGGTATCCCATGAAACATTATTACTGCAAAACAAAGCAACAGTCAGAAGCTGTGTCAGATTTGGTGTCCAGTTTCCCTACATGAGTTTTATGGATTCAAGAAATATAAGGGTAAATCACAACAGAATAGGAAGAGGAAATTGGAAAAGAACCTACTCTGATAGGAAAGATTTTAGTAGTTACTGAGTAATGGGATTGCCTAAAGGCAGACATCAATGAAGGAAAAACAGAGGTTTTAATATAGCATGACAGAAGGTTGGGTGTAACAAAGAAAACTTCCAATGGAACGCCAATATTAAGGAGCCCTTGATAGGTTTGTTCTATTCACCCCAGCTTGGAGGAATTTTGACGTGCAGGCTCAGCTAGTTGATCAAGCTAAAGATTGACAAGGGACCAGGGTCTTTGATGTAGTCCCCAACAATGTACCCAAGACCACATGCACATCTGTGAGTAAAATGGTCTAGGGCAGGCAAGAGACCTTCTTGGGGTCCCTGAATGCTGGAGCCCTATGTACTGTAATCCCCAAACTTGCTAATACAATACTGAAGACACCTACAAGGTCAGACTCAGGAGACAAAGGGATTCAATGGTTGATGGGACTAAGGTGAACGTTTGGAAGAGAACTGGAAGATTTAAACAGATCTTAAATGGTACTGATAGTGCAGAAAATAAAGCAGGCTAAAGGACATTGTGGCACTGTGGGTTAATGCACTGGACTGCAAAGTTGGTTTGTACCACAAAGTCGGTGGCTCAAGCTCACCAGCTGCAACTCGGAAACCCTTTACAGGGTTGCTATGAGTAGGAACTGACTCGATGATACTTAATAACAACAACAACAATGTCATTTTCTCAATCCAAATAATCTGAAAAGTCAGTCACACTTTTATTTTACATGGAAGGTTCCAAATGCACTTTCAGAATTTTGCCACAGAATTATTTGACTTCACCAGCTTACTGTAATAATATGGTTAGCAAAGACCTGGACTTGGCACAGATTTCAAGTATAGTGATACATCACATTGATGATAATATCACACACAAAAGAACATGCTAGGGTAGATTTGAAAATAATAAATGATAGCCCACATGACCAACAGAGGAGGGTAAATAAATTCATCAAAAATCCAGGGTTTTGTCCAAATGGTTAAATTCTTGGGAACAACCTGTGCTAGTGCCACATGTGATATTCCATGGGCAACCAAGAAGAAATTGCTGTCACTACCCTTGAATAAGGAAGGTGGTGTGCAAAATAATTCTATGATTCAATGGAAAGAGTTTATACAAGAGGAAGCTACTGGTGTAATACAAGGAGATATGCACCATGTACAGGAGTTGTTGTTAGGTGCCATCAATTCAGTACGAACTCATAGTGACCTTATGCACAACAGAATGAAACACTGCCCGATTATGGACCAAGCTTACTACTGTTGCCACACTTGAGTCCATCGAAGCTGCCACCTGGCCAATCCATCTTGCTGGGTGTCTTCCTCTTTTTCTCTGACCCTCCACCCTACCAAACATGATATCCTTCTCCAGCGACTGTTCCCTCCTGACAATATGTCCAAAGTATGAGAGATGAAGTTTGGCCATCTTGGCCTCTAAGGAGCACTCTGGCTGCACTTCTTCCAAAACAGATCTATTGGTTCTTTTGGCAGTCCATGGCACTTTCAATATTCTCCTCCAACACCATAACTCAAAGGCATCAATTCTTCTACGATCTCCCTTATTCACTGTCCAGCTTTCACATGCATATGAGGTTATTGAAAATACCATGGCTTGGGTCAGGCGCACCTTAGCTTTCAAACTGACATCTTTGTTCAACACTTTAAAAAGGTGTTATGCAGCAGATTTGCCTAATGCAATACATTGTTTGATTTCTTGACTGCTGCTTTCATGAGTGTTGATAGTGGATCCAAGAAGAATAGTCATTAACAACTTCAGTTTTTTCTCTGTTGATAAAAATGTTGTTTATTGGTCCAGTGGTGAGGACTTTTGTTTTCTTACATTGAGATGTAATCCATACCAAAGGCTGTGCTCTTTGATCTTCACCAGTAAAGGTTTTAAGTCCTCTTCACTTTCAGCAAGCAAGGTTGTATCATCTGCATATTGCAGGTTATTAGTGAACCTTCCTCCAATCCTGATGCCATGTTTTTCTTCATATACCCCAGGTTCTTGGATTATTTGCTCAGCATACAGGTTGAATAAGTATGGTGAAAGAATACAACCTTGTCGCACAAGTTTAAACCATTCGGTGTTGCCATGTTCTGTTTGAACAACTGCCTGTTGGTCCATGTACAGATTCCTTATGAGCACAATTAAGTGTTCTTGAATACTCATACTTCGTAATGTTGTCCATAGCTTGTCATGATTCACACAAGCAAAAGTCTTTGCATAGTCAATAAAGCACAGATAAACACCTTTCTGATATTCTCTGCTTCAGCCAAGATGCATCGCACATCAGCAATGATATCCTTAATTCCAGTCTCTTCTGAATTCGTCTTGAACCTCTGGAAGTTCTCTGTCAATGTATGCTTCAGCCATTTCTGTATTACCTTTAGTAAAACTTCACTCACATGGGATATCAAAGAGATCATCCAATGGTTTCTTCATTCCTTTGGGTCTCCTTTCTTTGGGATGGACACAAATATGGATCTCTTCCAATCAGTTGGCCAAATAGTTGTCTTCCAAATTTCTTGATAGAGATGAGTGAGTGTCTCCTGTGCTGCCTTACTATCTTGAAAGATTTCAATTTTTATTCCATCAATTCCTGGTGCCTTGTTCTTTGCCATTTCCTTCAATGCACCTTGGACTTTCCCCCTAAGTATCATTGGCTCTTGATTACATGATACCTCTTGACATGGTTTAACATTAACCATTTCCTTTTGGTACAGTGTCTCTGTGTATTCCCTCCATCTTCTCTTGATGCTTTCTGCAGGAGTAGGTAAAGGAAAACCCTCTTTTCCCTTAGGCTCCTACCCTTGAACCACTCCAAGATAGCTCATTAGTCTTACACTTATGCAATTCTACCTAACTTGAATGGGAATGGACTGTACTTGCTAAACTGATCTTGCTACAAGCGCTTTATACTGGCACAGCAGCAGAATCTGATGCTCCTTCCCAAGGTGGGAAAGTTTGGGTAAAAAATAATGACAAATAGAAGGAAGGAGAAACAGTAGCTGAAGGTAAAGAAATTAATAAATGGGTTATGCAGTGGAGAAAAATCTAACATATTGCTAGAACTTTGGTTAATATGCAGAGCAAGGAAGTAATCTTCCCTCAGTTAAATTTTCTCAGGTACCAGGAATGGTGAAGATGAGACAAAGTTTTCAAGAACTTGACCAGAATGAAACCTGAGTAATCTCACTCTATGGACTGTGTGCCATATCTAAGGACTGGGGGGGCGGGGGGGGGAGTTGATCCTGCATGTATGAAAGGGACAATGGGTAGGAGAGCCAGGAGGTGGACTGTGGTGTAGTGAACTATTTAATAGTCTCTTCTAGCCTTAGTTTTTGTAACTCCCATCAAATGACTCTTTTTTCTGATGGGTCTAGGTGAGAGAAGGTGGGAGAAGAGTCTGATGGGATGACATGATTCAGTTGTGGGTGTTAACAGAGTTAATGGTGATTGTAAAATCTTGAAACTCTGAAGGCATTTTGGTGATGTGAGTGAGCTGTGTGCCCCTTTGCTTAATTAATCATCTGACCTCTGGTTCATGTGACTGGAGCCAGCGGCCTGGCTTGACTTATCAGTTTCCACAGCCTTGTGAGTCAAGAGCCTAATTCTGTGTGAGTGAAGGGAATCCTTCAGACTAATGTCTAAACTGCAGATGTGGGACTTGCCAACCTCTACAACTGTGTGTGCATTTCTTGACAGCCAATGAGTTCTGTAAGACATTACAGTGAATTGCAGAAACAACCATGGGGAAATAGGAAGAATATTGAGGTGAGGAGTAGTGGTTAATATCAGGAATTATGGAGTGGTATAGTAGCAAGGAGTCCTGGTGTGGTGCTGTGGGTTAGTGTGTCAGGCTACAAAGTAGTTTGAACCGCAAGGTCGGTGGTTCAAGCTCACCAGCTGCTCCTTGGAAACCCTATACAGGGTCACTGTGGATTGGAATTTAGTAGCATTGTGGGTTAATGTGCTGGGCTGCAAAGTCGCTTTGAACCGCAAGGTCAGCAGTTCAATTTCACCATTCACTTCTCAGAAACCCTATACAGGGTCGCTTCGCTATGGGTCGGAACTGACTCAATGGCACTTAACAACAATAACAACAATAGCACTGTAACAAAGTTGGACATTTTAGGATGTCTTTAATCTCCACCTCATAGGAACCAACCTTGTTGAAATTATTGTTGCGGTTCATGTATTAGTTTCCTAGTTCTATTGACAAGTGTAACAAATTACTACAAATTTGGTGGTATAAAACAACACAACTTTTCTTATAGTCTGGAAATGAAAAGATCAGCAGGGATCACAGTGAGCTAAAAATCAAGCTATTAGTTCAGTCTGTTACTTTCTGTAAACTCTTTGGGGGAACCTGGATCTCTTGCCCTTTTCAGCTTTTAGAGGCCAACTGCCTTTCTTGGTTTGCAGCCCTGTTCTTTCATTTTCAAGCTGAATCTAGTACTTCTCACATAAAAACACTATGCTTCCATAATCAGGTATAGAATACTCAGCACAGCAAGTTGCAAGTAAGCTTGTGCTTACCTTAATTAGCCTCTGTCAGGGTATTTAAATTTGAAAAGAGACATTGATTCTATACAAAGGTGCTATGGGACTGGGATAGAAATAAATGCCAACCATTGTTAGTAGGGAGTTCTGGTGTGGCACTGTGGGTTAATGTGCCAGACTGCAAAGCCATTTGAACTGCAAGGTTGGTTCAAGGTTCAAGCTCACCAGCTGCTCCTCAGGATCCGTATATAGGGGCACTATGGGTCAGAACTGACTCGATGGCACTCAACAACAATTGTTGTGGTAAAAAACAAAGTATAAAATTGTTCAGTGCAGAGTAAAAAGCAAAAATAAACCCATGTTTGCCTTGATTATTGGGTAATCAGGATTAGAAATGAATTTGATGTCACATAAAAGACACTCGGTGAGACTAAATTACCTTGGCAAAGCAGACTTTACTCCTGCAGGAGGGTGCGTGCGTATAGCCGTATATAACAGGAACAGGCCAGCAAGCACCTGAAGTGCGCAGTTCACTCAGGTTTTTAATCCTTCACCCCGTAACTCTTAAAGCTGTGTCTCACCTCATTGGCTAGGGCTTTGACTGCACAATTTTTTCCCTTACCCGGTTGGATAGTTCAAATTTCTAAGGCACGCATCTTATTTTAGGAAAGGAAAAAGAAAGATCATAAAGTTTCTGATTTCTTCGGGAAGTAGTCAAAGAAAAAGAGATTATAAGGTCTTTACTCACTTCAGGAAGTAAAGAAAATGAGAGAGATCATAAAGTCTTTACTTCAGGAAGTAAAGGAAAAAAATAAAGGTTACCCGAATACAATAAACAGGATTATAATATATATATATATTTTTTTTTTTTTTCACACATCTGCCCCTGATTATCACATCTCTTTTGACTCTGACTCCTTTTCTGCATTACTTTTGGACTTTTAGAGACACTTGTGATTACATATAACCCAGATAATCTATAATAATCACCTCATTAAGTTAGTTAACTAAGTTGCAAGTTCAATTCCATCTGTAATCTTAATTTTCCTGTGCCATTTAGCATAACTTTGACATGTCCCAAAGTTCAGGATGTAGACTTCTTTGGGTGCTCATTATTTTGTCTATAACTGTCCATAGACCAGAATTTTCCAAAATACAGTATTCAGACCACTTAGATAAGAATCACCTAGATATCTGTTTGTAAACTTTACTTGATAAGTCATGAACAGGCACCGGAAAACCAAAATTACCTTAATATTTGAGAATGACTGGTGATTTTTGAGAGATGATATATCCCACGTGAAAAGAAAAAGGCTTGGATCTATATGGAAAAATAGGGAAGTAAAGATTGTATTGTAGAAATGTAAGTAGTCTAATTTTACCACAGCATAATATAAGTGAAAGGAAATTCATGAAATGTAAGCTTGGAAATAAGGTTAGAACTAAAGCCTAAAGAACTTTGAAGGCCAACTAAGTAAATTTAACTTTACTGGAAAGGTCAAGAAACCAAACACATTATAGAAATAGAGTCATCTATTTCTTGGACACATTTGCTTTCTCTACAGAAGAAATTTGTGCAGAAAGAATAAAATAGAAACATTCTATATTCTTTAAGGATACAACACTGAAATAACACCATTTTGTATAATTCAGTTATGAAACCATAAAAAAAATGACTATTCCTATTTTAATCCATTTATTTCTAAGAACAAATCACTGGCTAGATTGAAAAAGATAGATTGCTAATCACAAGGTTTCAGTCACTTGGAATTGCACATAGCCAGAACACACCTAATGAATATAGACTTGGAGGATTGTATAGGGAATGCAAAGATTAAGTGGTAGAAGTTATAATAAATGTTAGCTCTTTCCATTGCAACTGGACACTAACTGCTAGTTCACCAGTTTTTAAACTCTTCCCGTTTTTAGATGTACTTTAAAACTGATGAAATTTTCATATTCTTGCCATTATTTCTAGGAGTCATAAAAATCCCAACTGAAAAACTATTTCTGGAGATTAAAAAAAAAAAAAAAAAATTGAATATAGTATGAAAGATTAGCAGCAGCAGGTCTAGAGTATTTTAAAACAATTGTTTCATGTTGAGAGATAATCATAACTATGAAAATGATACAAGATACTTTATAATAAATTTATGTCAATCTTAAGGAAGAAAGCTGGACATACGTATCTATCATCTCCAGACTATAAATCACTTGGCATTCTGGTTTACATAACATTTTTATGTAGTGAAGTGTTTGCAGATACAGCAACTCAGCTATAACACAAATAACCAGACACAATAGAGAGTTTACAATTCAAGAAGAGACTGCCATTACTATTATAACACCAAAAATCTGTTCCTGCCAAGACTCACTACCATAGATGGTAATTTAAAAATTCAGGTTACTAACAAGAAATAATTAGGTGGTTTCCTTAGATTTCTCCACTTTTTTTCCCCCAATTAAAACAAGTCAGGCAAATAAATCAAACATTGTACAAAATGGCAGACCGTATTTCCCCAAAATAGCTACCACAGCAGCTCCCATCTCAGTTACTTCCACAACATGATCTTGCTAATTTCCCTCCCCTGGAATCTGGACTAACTTTAGAGACTGTCTTGCAGTCAAAAAAAATGTCACAAGCAGCTACAGTAGCTATTCTATTTTGTTGTTGCTGTTATAAATATATAAATTTTGCAAATTCAACTTTTTACAGCTGTACAACTTAATGTCAGCTATGAAGGTATATTCCCAACAAATCTAAAAAAATATATATTTTTAATGTCACAAAAATAAAGCTGCATGAGTTAGAAAACAAGTCAGAAAAAATCCTTCAGCTTCTGCCTTGGTCTCTTGAGATGCTTTTAATGCTCCTTCTCGGACAATTCTCCCTTGGGACCAGTTGCCATTACAGTAAAACAGCCAAACCATATGGATAAGCCAGATATTCCATATGTAGATACCAGTTAAGCCCAACTTTCAATTCTTCATGGCTCAGGAAATGGACATTTGAATACAGACGTCTCTAAATGATCTCCCAGCCATCCAAGAGTCATTCCTAATCTCAGAATTCCTCAAATGAAGCCACAAACATCATGAAGCAGATATAAGCCACACCCACAAAATCCATGAGTATAAAAAAATGTTTGTTTGACACCAGAAAATCTGGAGTGGTTTTATACAGCATTATATACCAGAGTGCACAGCCTGAATTGTATTTGGTGTAGAATGTCTATGCTAATTTAAAAGTTTAAAAAAATGCAACGTATAGGTGGTATAGCAAAATTCAGGAATCGTAGTACATGTACTAATGTCCAGCACCTACAAACTCAGAGCCATTCATAGTCCTCAAACTGAGTTTGAGAGCCTAGCCTTAAAATATTAAGTTATTTCCCCCACTAAATTGCAGGATCTACTTTTCATCTGAAGTCTCAAGAGAAGAAACTATCTCGGTATATGTGAAATTAGACTGGAACCTCTTACATACCCTATTTGGCCAGTCTGTTTGATTGATTCTATGCCCTAATCTCTGGTGGAAGTGGACCTATTCTATCTACATAATATCCTGGTTCCCTTGACTTTTCAAGACCCTTTCATTAAGGCTAAACTCTGCTTCTAGGAGGGTATACAGATTCCCTTATCGATGACCAACACACCTAATGTGAAGAACCATGGATGATATAATGAACTTTATCATGCAGACCCACTAGACATGGATCAGAAAGGTACTGTACTTTCTAGACATGAAGCAGCCTTTCTGTCACCATATTTTCCTCTCAGCTCTGGGCCTCCATCCTATGAAAATTAGAATCCTTGGAATGGCTACTGAGATACAGAACAAAAACACAAAACAAGACATGAAGACATTTTCTAAAATTAGAGTTAGTTGGCCTTTCAGGGGATTTTTGCTGAGTTCAACTGCATTCAACCTGATTGCAACCTGATTTTAGAGATGTGAGTTGGGCCTGAATAGACATATGGGTGGCGGCTGGGTGTGTGCCGTGGAGTTGGTTCTGACTCATAGCAACTCTGCAGGGTTTCTGAGATTGGGGATCAGAAAGCCTTGTATTTCTCCTACGGAACAGCTGGTAGTTTCGAACTGCTGACCTTGTAGTTCCCAGCCCGATTCGTAACCACTACGCTACCAGAGATCCTTAGACAGATGGGTAGGAGGTAGTATAATGTAGAGTTCAGGAAAAAGTCACTGATTAATAAGAGACAAAAGCTTTCCCCTTAGGCTCATGGTGGCTGTCTTTTAAATGATGCATTGTCAAATTTTATCTGTCTTTGTATGTGCATATTTCTTGGCTGGTGGCCTTCCTAATTTACCTACTTTACTTGTTTGAACAATGGAGCATTCTTGCATTTTTTTCTTCCTATTCTGGAGAATTTCCATAATTTCTCAAAGGTTACTGACAGTAGTTTAGCAGCATTCTCTGAAATTCACTGGAATATAACTTTTCAAGTTTTAGGAAGTACCTGGAG
>NW_006408688.1:1093901-1100965 GCF_000296735.1 Chrysochloris asiatica | reverse complement strand
CCTGTGCAGGGTCACTATGTAACAACAACAGCATTTACCATGCACTGGACTGTAAACCTCAAAACCAATGGTTCAAACCCCTTAGACACTTCTTGGAAACCTACTAGCCAATCCTTAGAAAATACAGGTTTGATATGAGTCAGAACAGACTCCACAACACGTAATATTTACCAGGTATTTTATATCAATTATCATCTTTAGTTTCCTACTTTAAGTGAAGAACTTATTTTTTATTTTTTTTTACTTTTTCCTGACATCTACTTAAAAGATTTTTCCATTCCCTTTCATTTCTTAAATCCATACAGAACTTGTGCTTTTAATTATTAAGTGCCATGGAGCCATTTCCAACCCATAGCCAGCCTGTATAAGGTTTCAGAGTGTCTGGTGGGTTTGATCAGCTGAACTTGCTATTGGCTTTTTCAGCGCTTATCTCACAGCACCACATCAGTATTCCGTTTGATGATTAGCACTTCCTTTATTTATTAAAAACCTTTTTTTTAAATAGCATTTCAAGAGTTATTTTTTACACTGGTTCTTATAAGTTCATGTCATTCTTCTATAATGTATGACTAGGGTAAAGCTGCTTAACTTCTCTGTGACTCATCTGTCTCATCTCTAAAATGGAAATAACAATAGCATCTAAATGACGGTGTAAGATTTAAAACAGGTTGTGGTTACAGCCAGGTGAATGTTTTTTTTTGTATTTGTTGTCACCTTCCCTTTCATTTTTTTGTACATATTCTTTTATAGCTCCAACAAATTGATCAGGGACCTTCCTGAATAGACACATCAATTATTTTAGACACTGATATATTTTCTACCTCATTAGAATCATTTGTGTTTATACTATCATCTTATATTGGAGTCTTTCTCCTTAATCTTCATCTATTTTCTCAAGCCAAGAATCTTCACAAAATAATTCCACATATGTTTTTCTCTAGTAAGTTTGAATTGGGATGTATCCACATATTTGCACTCTGATTAACTATTGGATATCAGAGCTACTTTTTCCTAGAGCTCCCTTCTATCACTTCCTCTTAAATATTTAGTGTTTCCTTGACCAAATTTAAGCCTTGTCACTCTGTCTCCTAAGAAACTAAAATATGTCTCCTGCCTAATTATCCTTGTGTTACCTTGATAGCTTTTAAAAATTAAATCTGTTCTAAAGCCTTCTCTTTTTCTTTAGCATCAGAATGCACAGAAGACAGCAATGCTTCTTGTAAACAGAAACAAAAGACACAATTCTATTATTGACTTGATCACTGACATAGCACATGATTTGAAACAAGGTCTCTTGATGCTTTCTTTTCTTCACCCAAAATATGGGCATAATAATATCTTCCCATTATTGGTATGAGGATTAACGAGGCAACGTTTGCAAAGCACTTTCAGTGCCTCTTATGAAAGTTGCTCTGTTGTCAATCTGATCTCCCCTAAAACCTGGAGAAATCAATTCACCTAGTCTCTATGGAATGTTAAAAAATCCATTTTACTCACTTTTATTTTTTTAACAGAGTTGTAGGAGAAACAAGAAAATTACATAGAAAATGATATCCTATCAATGACTTAGAACTATATGCTGTCACCAGAACTGTGAAGTATATAGGATCAACCTAGAAATTCTGTAAGCAATCGACTGCTTTTAAGTATTTTAAATCTGCATTCACTGAAAAAAGTAAATAAGTGATTTCTAGGAAATATCAAATATTTTTATTCATCCATGAAAATATTTGCCTTTTATTCTTCCACTAAAATTGAATCTAAAAAGAGAAACACTCAAGTAATAAAAACTGTGAATCACACCTGAACAATTGTGGAAATTAAAAGTTACCCTTGAATGCTAACTTTTGATTCATATATTTATACCTAAAAGAAATTGAGCAACAGTCTTTCCGTGCCAGGTGTTTTATATATATAAACAATTCATAAAGCAGGAATTAAGAAGGTAAAGTAGGAATTGAACTTTAACATAAGTTCTAAAATACCGTTAACAAATAATACTAAACTCAATGGCACTGAGTTTATTCCAACTCACAGTAACCCTGTCTAGAGTTTTCAAGGCTGTAAATCATCACCAGGAGAGAAAGCCTCATTTTTCTCCCATGGAGTGTCTGGTGACACTCCATGGGAGACTACAGTACCACCAAGGCTCCTTTAATACATAGGCCATCTGAAAACATGAAATATCCCTGATTGAGCTTCTAGTATCTACTTCTAAACATATAGTCACTTAAAAGCCAACTAAGGAGTCCTGGTGTGGCTCTATAGGAAAACCACTGGACTGTTAACCACAAAGTGGGAGAATCAAACCCACCAGCTGCTCCTCAGAAACCCTATACAAGGTCACAGAACTGATGACACAGTGTAAGTGCATGGATGCTAACAGAAAAGAAAGATTGCTGGTTGACACCTACCAGCCTGCCCATGGGTGAAAATTGTAACAGATTTTCAGTAAAGATTGGGAAACCCTATGGGCAATTTATATGGAACCAAAAGGTTAACAGTTCAAACTCACCAGCTATCACTTGGGAACTCTATACAGGGAAGCTATGAGTCAGCACTTAACAACAACAGAAGGTCACTATGAATTGGAGTCAACTTTATAGGAACTAGGGTTTTATTGGTCAAATAATTAGCAGCTACCAAACATGAAATTTTCATTTTCTACTATGTTTGGTAAAATTAATGTACACATCAAATTTGCCATGTGCTTAAGATAAATGAAAAAATAACAATAATAATAATAATAAAATTGGTTGTTAGTGCCATCAAGTCAGTTCTGATTCATAGAGTTTCTGAAGAGTGGTTGTGTTGTGGGTTTGAACCATCTATCTTATAGTTAGCAGTACAGTGCTTATCCTATAGTGCCACACCAGGATGGTGACTTAAAATAAATTTACATACTAATATTTATGGGGAGGAAATTACAATGATATAGAAATACCTAAGGTATATTTATATTATTAGTAACAGAAGAACTCATAGTTATCTAGGAAAGTCAAGAAATAAACCAGGAAAGAACTTCAATAACAATATAAATTGCATACACCAAATAGAACCTCACAGTCTACTGATTTTGAAAAATAAATCGTATAACTATATCACAGAGCACTGATGCAAACAGAATCCAGTTTTGTTTTGTTTTTCAATTAAAACCCCACACCTCCAGCATTATTTCATTCTCTGGAAATGAAGTCCCAAATCATCAGCATTACATATTTGTTACAGATAGCATCAGTTGCTTACATAACCCTAACATGGAAAACACAGTTGTTTTACAGTCACTAATGTTTTGGCCTTTCCATACTGTCCAGGGCATACAAGAAAACACGAGCAATCAAATACACCAAAGAGGATGTGAAATTGCAACAATACTAAGAGTTTAATTCTGTAATCTTCACCAATGCCAAACTCCCACTGATTCCAATTATGTGTCTACTGAAAAAACACAATTGAAACTTGACTGTCAAAGTCATGTTCCAGTCCCCATGTGGTTACTACACTTGCCATTTACAGTTCAGTGGCAGAACCAAAGGAATTAAGAACTAAATAATAGATTCATGAACTGTAGTGATGGTTCTCCAAGTGCAGTATTTCAAAGTTGGACAATATGAGGCAGCATTGTATTACATAGATTTCATTTGTATTAGGACATAATCACTAAAATCCTGAAGTACAGATTCACAAACTAATACTAACATAGGAGATTCTTCCACTGAGGCAGCTGTACCAGCTTCAGAATCAGATATAACTAAATTCAAATCCTTGTCTAGAAGTATTAGAAATTGTGAGGCTGAACAACTTACTTACATTTTCTTATTCTTTGTTCATAATACCTCTATCACAGGACTGTTATAATGACTAAATATTTTAATGTACATAAAGAGACCAGCAGAGAGTTGCAAATGAATACATTATGTTTTCCCTCTACCCACAACCCCAGATTATACTAAGCAGAGATCAGTTAATACATCCCCAGGCCTCTACCTAAACTAAACACTCTACATATTAAAGACTTGGAAGGAAGGCAATTTTATAGCCAATGATCTCTACTAGGTTATCATAGTGATTAACAACCTAGCTGACAAGATGCTTGTCCCTACTGCTTTCATAACTGCAAATTAAGGCACTTTCATCTTGACCTTATTCAATTATCACACTCCATTCTTAATTCTAGGCTTTAGCCAGAGGATGGTTACAAAGAAAGTCATAGCATTTAAAAATTCATTGTTTTAAGCTAATATCTATGCATGTCTTTAACCTTTCTTTGTGCTTCTAATTCTTTACAAATGAGCAATTATACCCAAGTAGCTAGTAACTAATATTGAGTTAGTATTACCGATTATCTCTGTATTTCCATCAGTCTTTCAAACTTATCCAAAGGTATGCATGGACTCTGGATTCCAACACCCCCTGCTCCACCACCACTACCAATTTTTAAACTGGTGAAATAGTTGAAGATGCTTGGCTGCTAATAGAAAGGTTGAAGGTTTGAGATCACTCAAGAGTCATGTGAAAGTTGGACACTGAATAAGAGATCCCTGAGAAGAATCGATGCATTTGAGTTATGATGTTAAAGAAGAATATTAAAAGTGCCATGACCTTCCAGAAGAATTAACAAATCTGTGTTGGAATAAGTACAGGCAGAATGTTCCTTAGAAGCCAGAATGGCAAGACTTCACTTCTTTGGACATGGCTATTGAGTGGGACTGGTCCCTGGAGAAGGACATTATGCTTGGTAAGGTAGAGAGTCAGAGGAAAAAAAGAGGAAGATCCCCAAGAAGATGGATTGGCACAGTTTGAGCAGCAATGGACTCAAACACAACAACTGTGAGCATGGTGCAAGACAGGGCAGTGTTTAATTTCATTTTCCTGTGCCTAGGATCACTATCTGTTATAACTAACTCGATGGTGCCAAACAACAACAACAGAGGCATCTTAGAAGAAAGGCATTGAGATACTTCCAAAACTCAGTCATTGAATACCTGATAGATTAACTACTGATCCTCCTCTGATAAACATAGGCTCACCATGAGTCCGAATCAGCTCGAAGACAACTGGTAAACATTTATAATCAGTTTCATTGTTTCTTTGAAATGCCCTCAGGCTATATTTGTACCTTACCATTGTCACTTATTTGTTTTAATTCTAGTCAAACTCGTGCAATTACTATTAACTTCTCTATGTATAAAATATCACACAACCCCCCCTTCCAATACTAAGACTCAATGGGAATACATGCTTTGATTGGTGACCACGTTCGTCACCAATAAGGTGAAGTGAGAGAAAAACAGCAATGAAGCTGCAAGCTAAGCCCTACAACATTCAATAGATTCCTGTGAACCCGAGTGGAGACCTGGTTGACCATCAATGTGGCAAGACCTGAGGACTCTTGGGCCCAGAGTCAGTGACATGGCCACAGAGGACTAGAGTAGAGAATGAAGCGTCCAGCTGATAAGAAGAGAGGGCATATGTACTGATTGGATGATCAGAGCTCAACTAGAATAAAAAAGAAGAGGGGAAAAAAAGAGTAATGTGATACAATTTGATGAACTTGACCTACACCTATGGATGCAGTAGCTCAAAAGAGGGAATAAATCTTTACAGCAAGAATCATTCCCACCCCCTCCATACACAGAGTAGACATGGATGGGCAACTTGGACATTGGCTACCCAAACTTGGGGGAAGGGGGGCTTCAAAGGCAAGAAGTGACTGGCTTACAAGCTTTCAAGAAGGAGCCTAGATCCAGAGGGCATGGAGGAAGGTAGAATCTCCACTGAGTAGTATCCAATCTGTCTAGGCTGGGCTGATGAAAGGAAATGCAGATAGGTCTTTTGTGATACAGTAGTTAATAATTGTTATCAGGACTGATTGTGAGGGTTGTAAATGTAAAGGTAGACGTTTTGTAGCAAGGAGGGGACTGACTAACTTTGCAGTCTAGGAGCAGAGGTCCCTGGGACCATCAAGCGAAAGGAGCAGGGAGCAGGACCCTAACCAGAGAAGCAGTGATGCCAGAGATGGAGGCAGAGAAGATGACAAGGATGACTTGGAGAGATGGAGCAGCTGGGGACTTTAGAACCAGAGAAGGAGAGGGGCTTTGTACTGATGACTGGGGATCAGGCTTTCAGGGTATATACCCTGTGGTTGGTTGATGAGGCTTAGAGGGGATTGAAACCATGACAATGAAACCATATACGATAGGATGAATGTAAAACTTTGTTTCCCATGTAATCTATCACATAACTCACAATAAAACATTTAAAAAAATATGAATCCCAAAATTATAATGGCCATCAATGAAAAAATAGGGACAAATTAGAGGGCTCTATACAGGGTACCACCAGAATAACAAATATTGTGAAAATTGCACAAACAAAAGAAGACAAAATAGATGATTGGGATATACTAAAAATTAAAACTTATGTGCATCAAAAGAAAAAAATAAACAAACAAACATCACACCAAGCAATGCAACCATAATTTATAAAATATCACTACTATACTAACAACACAATCGTATAAGAGTATGCAACTTCTAACTGGGTCTTACAACATGAGTAAACACAAGAGAATCTATTACCCACCATCAAAATAGCATCTTCTGTGGTTACTACTATAGAGTGTTGATTTTTAAATTTGACTGTTGATGTGTAAACATTTTTTTAATAATTAGAAATTTTCCTTTAGCATGTATCCCTAGATAATATAAATACTGAAAAAGTATTAGGCCTGAAAGCTAAAACAATATACAAGCAAGTAGAAGACACCTAAAACAGGGGCATTCACTGTAAATGCTAAGGGGAAATAAGTTTTTAAATATTTGTTCTAAAACAGTCACTTTGTAAAGAACTGGCACACTATCTTATTTTATAGTTTCAATCACCTAGTGATTTAAGTAGCTTTATGTGATTTTTTTTTATAGACAAAAATTATTAGGCATGATCAAATTAAATAAGTTTATGAAGATAGCATAGCTATTATATTGTGCTACTTGCGTTTGAATCCAAGACTATATGCCAGCAATGCAAGCTTACTTTGTATTTTACTTTATTACATATTACTT
>NW_006408688.1:1074200-1092606 GCF_000296735.1 Chrysochloris asiatica | reverse complement strand
GTTGAGGTGCAATCCATACTGAAGGCTGTGGTCTTTGATCTGTATCAGTTAAGTGTTTCAAGTCCTCTTTGCGTCCAGCTAGCAAGGTTACGTTATTTCAATATTGCAAGTGTTAATGAGACTTCCTCCAAACTTGATACCATGTTTTTCTTCATATAATCCAGTTTTTCAAATAATTTGCTCTAGCATATAGATTAAGTATGGAGAAAGCATATAACCTTGGTGCACACCTTTCCTGATTTTAAGCCCTTTGTTTAGTCTGAACAACTGCCTCTTGGTCTACGTACAGGTTTCTCATGTGCACAATTAAGTACTATGAAATAATCATTCTTCCAAATGTTGTTTATAGTTTGCTATGATCCACACAGTGAATATCTTTGCATAGTGAGTATAGCATAATAAAATATATTTCTGGTATGCTATACTTTAAGCCTAGACATCTGTTGTGGTTCTATAGAATCAGCACTAGATGGCGAACCACAAAGTTGTCAGTTCAAACCCACCAGCTTCTCCTTGGAAACCCTAATATAGAATCACTATGGGTCAGAACCAACTTGGCACCACTTGACAACAACAACACCCGATCAGTTGGTGGGAATTAAAATGACTTCAGACAGAAAAACCATATCAAGTAAAGTCAAGGTACAATGGGTTTATTAACAGCCCTCCAATTCAGTATCAGGAATGTTAAGGGCACAGTTTTTTAAGTCAGGGCAACCTCTCCTCTGCCATGCCCACAGACATACCAGGGTCCCTTGGCCTGGCCTCTGCCTTGCTCTGGCACTGACACAAAGCTCTTTTATGACTGCTTATAAGTGCCCATGAGAAGACACTGAGTTCTAGTTCCATAGCTCAGCAAACTTTGCTCCCCTAATCACGTGCCTGGAGGCACCATACTCTGCAAGCAAGCCTCTTGCTCAAAGTCACTCAGCTTTACTTTCTCTTGCACTTTGGCTTGGTTTTGTTGCTGCCCCTCCTGTTACTCCTCTGGTATAACAATTTTCGGTCCATGGGTTGAAGAACTTCAATGCACAGCGATCTAGGATTCCAAAGGACATGCTCCACTCTTGACTATTTCTTGTTAATGGTAGTGAGATCCCCACTCCTGCTTCTGAGATGGCTCACTTTATTATACCCATTAGAGTTTCAAGTTTGCACAACCACAGTGAAGTCTGTTTACAAACATTCACAACCGACTCATATCATTCTATCAGAATCTTCTCCCACCTCTCTTACTAAGACCCATCAGGAAAATACTCCTTTGGTGGGAGTTACTAAAAATAAGGCTAGAAGTTGTTGTTAAGTGCCACTGAATCAGTTTTGACTCTTAATGACCCTGTATAGGTTATCCAAGGCTGTAAATCTTTTCAGGAGCATCAACTCTTGTCTTTGTTTTATATAGCAGCTGACAGGCTCAAACTGCCAACCTTGTGGCTGGTGGTCCAGTGATTATACTACAGAGCCACTGTGTTCCCAAAGACAGAGGTGACATATTAAATAATTCACTAACACACTACTTGATTCCATTTACATGAAATTGGCAACAAGATAAAACTAAACAATTGTATATATGTATGTATTTATATATATATATGCATATGTGTATATATATTGTTATTGTTTGTTGTGTAGTGCCCTTGAGTCGGTTCCAACCCATAGTGACCCTGTATAGGGTTTCCAAGGAGCAGCTGGTGAGCTTGAACTGCCAACCTTGCAGTTCAAATGGCTTTGCAGTCTGGCACATTAACCCACAACACTGCATTAGATGTCTGAATATTCCAATATTGTTCATTAAAGACTTTGTCCTTTTCACACTGATCTTTACACCATGCCACCAACTTAGTTATATATCTTTAAAATACCAGATAGAGCAATAAGCCCCACAGCATGCTCCTTTTCCAAGAATTTCTTGACCCTTTGAAATTCCACATTATCTTTCAACCAGCTTATTGAGCTAAATAAAGGAATCTGATAGTATCTAGTTTGGAATTTACTGACTTTAAAGCTGGAATCGACTGGACTGCATCTAGAAATAACACAGATCAATTGAGACAGAAATGACATTTCATGATTTTGATTATTCCAATCTATGATTTTTTTGTTCTAAATGTATTTGTTATTTTGAATAAAAATATACATATACACATATGTATGCATACACAAAATTCATACACATGTTTGTCACATTTACTCTCAAGTAGTCTATATTTTATAACCTTGAGTAAAATGTATATTATTTCAACTGTTACATTGCTGGTATGTAGAAATGTTATTTATTATTGGATAGTAATGTGTATCTAGAGACGTCATTATACTTGTATTAATTATAATAACTGACCCATAGAATCTCTTGATTTTCCCATGTATACAGCCATACCATCTATAAATGATTTGATTTTGTGTTTGCTTTTAATCCTCATATCTTTTTTTTTATGACTTACTACATTGGCTAAAACTTCCAATGTGTTGATGAATAGAAGAGGAAACCTGCACACCAGCATCACTGTCTGATTCCTGACTCAAAAATCTGAAAAAGGAAAAACTTTCAATATTTCATCATTGAGTCTGCCATAGAGTGTTTCAACAAACCTTTTATAATACTAAGGAAGTTCATTCTAGGTTTGCTAAGAATTATATCAATAAATGCTAACTTTGATGAAATACTTTTCCTGCATCTATTGAGACAATCATGTGTTTTCTATCCTGTTGTATTTTATTGTGCTGTTTTTTTTGTTTTTGTTTTTGTTTTCTGTAACGCTTTCCTGACTTCTTCCTTATTTTTCTCAACTCCATTATATAGTGTTTTGATACATTTTATAATCATTTTTTCTGAATTCCTTCTCAGGCATTTCCAAAGCCTGCCCATCTTCCAGTATGAAGTGTAGGTCTACTTCCAGCTCATTTGCCTCAGTCACTTTATCTCATTTCTGGACATGTGCAGATATGGTCATCTGCTTCTGCTTCTTGAGCATATTCAGGGGTTATTTGTGGCCTTAATACTTAGATGGGTGTGTATTTTGGTATTTTTTATGCTTTCTGATTGCCTCCAGGTAGATGTGATCAGGAAATGGGCTTCCCTTTTCACTTTTCTTCTTGAGAAATTTCAAGAAGTTGGTCATTTTGACATAACTTAGGGTTTAATTTTCGACATTAACTTTCTTGTCTGCTTGTCCCACTCTACAATCCCCGTTCTGGCATTTTTTTTCTAGTTATAAACAGTTCAGGGCTGGCTGGGGCCATTTGTTTTTAATTGGACACTGTCTCTTTAAATTTTGAAGATATCTGTGCGTAGTAGAACCCTCCGAGGGTGGGGCTGGGGTGTCCACTAGTTCAGGCACCCCTGTAGTCACCAGAATGGAGGTGCGCAGACAGCAAGGGACCAATGAACAGATACCAACAGAAAATAATGTCCACACCTTTATGTCCGCAGTTCTGTCAGGTGTCCGTGGCTGCTCTGATTCTTCCCCCGCTTGGTCTCACACAAGATGGCGGCTCCCAGGGCAGCTGAGCATCTTGAATTAGAAAGCACTGGATTTCTTGCTTCTGCTACAAATTCCCCTAGCTGTAAGCCTTTCAACCTTCTAAACATTCCTTTACATGTGGTTCAGAGTTCTGGGACCATCCCCTGAGCCTGCTTGGTCCTGTATTCTGTGTTGTTGCTGGCGGAGCATCTTACTGCACTTGCACCAGATCCGCCATCTTGTTTGTTTCTCTTATTGTGCTGTTTTACATTGAACAATTTTCAAGTATTTTTTAAATCTTGCATATCTGAAATAAATTCAATTTTAAAATCATGTGTGATAAAATTTATATTTGTTATATTTTCTTCAGAATATTTATATCTACATGAAATTTTCTCTCTTCATAATGGCCTTGTAACTTTCTGACATTAAGCTATGTTGGTGCCATAGAATGCATTTGGGAATGTTCCTTTTTTCTGTTGACACTTAAATTTTTAAATTTGCAATTATTTCTCCTTTTAGTATTTTGTGAGATATATTAGAATTCAATAGTAAAGCTAACTAGACCCAGAGTTTTCTTTGTAGAAAGATTTTAATTTAATTAGTTTTTTTTTTTTTACTTTGTATTGTGAATTGGATGAAGGTTCACAGAGTAGATCAGTTTTCCATTCAATAATTCAAACATACTTTGTTTCATGTCACTAATTGTAATAATCTTCATGATATAACATGACTTATCCCACTTCCTCTCTGTGTTTCCCATTTCCATTCCTCTTTCTTTCCTAACTCTTCCTGCTTTCTGAATTTTGTTCTTAGGCAGATGCTGTAGTTTTTTGGTTGATTATGCTAAGGAGCACATATCTCCCTAGTGTTATGTTTCACTTTGTAGACATCTTTATTTTTTGGCTGAAAATTGAGCCACAAAGCTGAATACAAGTTTCTGGTCCAATGGGTGTCTAAGGGTCATAGTTTTATGGGTTCCACCAGTCTCCCAAGCCATAGTACTTGCAATAACCTCATATGCATGTGAAAGATGAACAGTGAATAAGGAAGACCGTAGAAGAATTGATACTTTTGAGTTATGGTGTTGGAGGAGAATATGGAAAGTGCCATGGGCTGGCAAAAGAACCAACAGATCCATTTTGGAAGAAGTAGAGCCAGAGTGCTCTTTAGAGGCCAAGATGAAACTTCGTCTCTCATACTTTGGACATATTGTCAGGAGGGAGCAGTCACTAGAGAAGGATATCATGTTTGTTAAGGTGGAGGGTCAGAGAAAAAGAGGAAGACCCCCAATGAGATGGATTGGCCAAGTGGCAGCATTGATGGACTCAAGCATGGTAACAGTAGTGAGGTTGGCCCAGGATAGAGCAGTGTTTCATTCTGCTGTGCATAAGGTCGCTATGAGTCAGTACAGACTCAATGGCACCTAACAACAACAACCAGTTTCTATCTGATTAGCAAGCCTGGTCATTTTTATGATTTTGAGTTTTGTGCCACATTCTTCACCCACTCTATCAAGGACTTTGTCATGTGATCCTGTTCAGAGCAGTCAATAGATGTAGCCATGTACCATGTAGTTCTAGTCTCAGGGTCATGAAAGCTGAGTCTTACATGGTCAATTAACTCACTGGATTGTTTCCATAAGTCTTTGATTTTCTACACTCTTCTTTGCTATGGATGGGGAGAAACAAATAGTTTCACCTTTGATAGCTGCTTGAAAATTTTTAAGACCCCCATTCAACAACTTATCAAAGTAGAATGTAGAACATTGTCTTTGTGGACTATATTAAACCAACTGACATTCCAATTCCCTAAGACTTCAATCTTGAGCTCTCAGGCCCACCAATTCATTGCCTTAAGGTATCTGGCTAAGAAGTTTTCATAATTTTGTCCCATGTTTACTATATCCATGGGCTTTTGCTTTATTTCTGTAAATGCAGCATGAACACTAGTAGAAATACCCTCTGTCAAACCAAAATATATCTGTAAGTATAATCCTATTCTTTGCACACCTGTTAAACTTGAAATCTCTGCCTCAACCAATAGATTACTGTTATTGCAAAATTTTGTATAATGTAACTCTTGTACTTCCATTGTCTGCCTTTGCCTTCATCACTTTTTACTGGACTCCCTCTTATATATCATCTTTCCCTTCACCTGTGTGAATATGTGTCTACTTTCTACCTAGTAATTTACCCAAGGAAACCAAAAATAATGTTTCTTTCTTTGAAGGTCATGACGTTATTGATTTCCAAAACTCTACAAGGACAGTGACTGTTTACCAGAAAGGAACTAAAATAGACCAGAGATGAAGGTAAGAATGAGAGAAGGGGCCAGGAATCCACTTAGGAACTTCTGCTGGTAACTGTTGTCAGGAAAGTGGCAGTGGATGAAGAGGAAAGGAGAACTCATAAGAGAGTGAGAATTCCATAAAAGCTGAAATAGTGAGGAGAAAGAATTACTAAAAGGTCCCAGAGTGTGTTGGAAGTGAGTATGACAATAGCAAACTTGGCCTTTGCGGAGGACAGCAGAGGAGTCCCCACTCTACCACACACTCTGGAGACCCAGGGCTGCTGACAGAGGGCTCCCCAGGCAGCATCACAACAAGTTGTCACATAACTTGCAGAACTGATTGGCAATGGTGCTACACTTGTCCTTCACACATTCTCAGAAGAGGTCTTCATCTTTCTTTAGCACCAGAAACTCCCCATGGACCACATAGGCCTTGCCGAAGCCTCTTTCCTCCGGCTTCTTACCCAGGACTTCAGCAGTCCCAGCCAGGCTTCACACTGGCTTTTCCTCCATGGGCTCTACCATGAAGTCTCAGTGTTCTGGGTAGGTGGGCATCGTGATCAGGTGTAATCTGTAATGGCTCATTCTACCACACGGCTGCTCTTGCAGCAAGCTTACCCACCAGAACTTTCTTCTACATCCCATAATGTTTGTTTTTGTGTGAAAAATTTCTTTAGACTTTTTATAATAGTGGTCTTATATAATATCTGTTATTTTGTAACTGACTTATTTCAGTCAGTATAATGTCCTCTAAATTTACTTGTGTTTCACAGATTCATCATTATTTTTTTAATACTGCATAGTATTCCACTGTATGTATGTACCCAGTGTGATGCTGTTGAGTAAGCATTGGATTGCTAATCATAGGTTTAAATCCACCAGCTGCTCCTTGGAAGCCCTATGTGCTAGGAGTTGGAATTGGCTCAATGGCATTTGTACTATAGTTTCTTCATTCAAGCTTCCATGATGAACATTTAGGTTGTTTACATCCTTTGCTATTGTAAATAATGCTGTGATGAACATGAGTGTGCATATTCTTATTTCTATTTGTGGTACACCTCTCATTTCTCTTGGAATCCTGGAGTCCTAGTGTGGTCCTGTAAGAAAAGCACTGGACTACTCACCAAGTCAGAGATTCAAACCCACCAGCCACTCCTCAGAAACCTTTCACAGGGTCACTATACATTGGAACTGATTCAATGGCACATAGCAACAACAACAATGGAATCTGGATCATAAACATTTTAAGTAAATGATGTACTGTGTTCCACAGTGGTTGCAAAATTATACAGTAACAACAACAACAACAAATTATACAGTCATCCTACAGTGAATGAGGGTCCCAGTTTCTCCACACCTTTATCAGAATTTGTTTTACCTATATTTTTGAGCTTTACTATGAATTTTAAATACAAAGTCAAGTATTATAATGAAATATGCAAAGACGTGTGGAGTTAGAAAATAGAAAGGGAAGAACATGATCAGGATTACTCAAGCTGAAAGAACTGAAGAAAAAAAGCAACATTTGACTTGGCAAAGCTGAAAGATTCTTTGGGCAAAATTTTAAATGATGCAGAAAGCATCAAAAGAAGATAGAAAGAATACACAGTGTCACTATCAAAAAAGAAATGGTCAATGCTCAACCATTTCAAGAGGTAGCACAGGACCAAGAGTTGATGGTACGAAAGGAAGAAGTCCAAGCTGCATTGAAAGCACTGGCAACAAACAAAGCTCCAGAAATAGACGGCATTAAACCAGAAATATTTCAACAAATTTATGTAGCACTGGAGATGCTCACACATCAACTGCAAAAATTGGGAAGACAGCTACCTGTCCATGCTATTTGAAAAGATTTTGCTCATTCCAAAGAGAGGTGACTCAATCAAATGAAGAAATCATCAAACAATATTATTACCACATCAAAGTAAAACTGTACTTAGATAATCCACAAAATGGCTGCAGTAGTACATCAACAGGTAACAGCCAGAAATTAAAGCCTGATTCAGCAGAGAATATGGGACTAGGGATATCATTGCTGACATCAGACAGATATTGGTTGGAAGAAAAGAATACCAAAAAGACGTTTACTTGTGCTTTGTTGACTATGCAAAGACTTACAACTGTGTGGATCATGACAAATTATGGATAACATTGCAAATAATGGATATTTCAGAACACTTAATTTTTCTCAGGAGGAAGCTGTATACAGACAAAGAAGAAATATTTAGAACAGAACAAGGGGATATGGAATGATTTTAACTCAGGAAAGGTGTGTACCAGAGTTGTATCATTTTACCATACGTATTCCATCCGTATGCTGAGCAAATTATCCTAGAAACTGAATTATATGAAGAAGAATGTGGCATCAAGAGTAGAAGAAGGCTCATTAACCTGAGATATACAGATGATATAACCTTGCTTTCTGGAAGTGAAGAGGACTTAAAATACTTACAAATGAATTTCAAAGACTGCTGTAAAAGAACTCTTTGAAGTATTCAAGAGCAAAGATATCAGTTTGAAGACTAAGGTGTATCTGACCCAAGCCACAGTATTTTCACTAGTCTCATATGCATGTGAAACTTGGACATTGATATTCAGGAAGACCTTAGAAGAATTGCTATATTTGAATTATGGTGTTAGAAAGGAATATTAAAAGTACCATGAGCCACCAGAAAAACAAATCTGTTTAGGATGAAGGGCAGCCAAAATACTCCTTAGAAGCCAGGATGGCCATACATCATGTATCAGACTTCAGACATGTTATCAGGAAAGTCTAATCCTTGGAGAAGGACATCATACTTCGTAAAGTGAAGGGTCAATGAAGAAAAGGGAAACCCCCAAAGGATTGGCACAGTTGCAGCACCATTGGGCTCAGGTGTAAAAACAACTGTGAAGACGCACAGGACCAGGTAGTACTCCATTCTGTTGGTCACAATGTTGCTATGAGTTAGAGCTGACCAAAGACACCTATCAAAAATAACAATTTATAATTGGGTGAGATGCTATTTCATTGTTGTTTTGATTTGTATTTCTTTAATGGCTAATCCTCACCACTGAACCAATAAACAGTATTCTTATCAACGGAGAAAAGAGTGAAGTTGTCAAGGATTTCATTCTTCTTGGATCAACTATCAACACTCATGGAAGCAGCAGTAAAGAAATCATACATATTGCATTAGTCAAATCTGAGGCACAAGACCTTTATAATGTGTTGAAAAGCAAAGATTTCAGCTTGAGGACTAAGGTACACCTGACCCAAGCCATGATATTTTCAATAACCTCATATACATGTGAAAGTTGGACAATAAAAAAGGAGGACCAAAGAAAAATTGATGCTTTTGAGTTATGGTATTGGAGGAGAATATTGAAATTGCCATGGGCTGCCAAAAGAACAAGTAAATCCATTTTGGAAAAAGTGCAGCCAGAGCGCTCCTTGGAAGCCAGGATGGCCAAACTTTGTCTCTCATACTTCAGACATGTTGTCAGGAGGGACCAGTCACTGGAGAAGGATATCATGTTTGGTAAGGTGGAGGATCAGAGATACAAAGGAAGACCCCCAGTGAGATGGATTGGCCAAGTGGCAGCATCAATGGGCTCAAGGGTGGCAACAATAGTGAGGTTGGCCCAGGATCGGGCAGTGTTTTTGTTCTGCTGTGCATAAAGTCACTCACTATGAGTCAGCGCCAACTAGATGGCACGTAACAACAACAACAAAATGGCTAATGATCATGAACATTTCTTCATGTGTTTGTTTGTGAGCTGGATGTCTTTTTCATTAAAGTGTCTGTTCACCTGTTCTGCCAATATAAAAGCATTCATAATTTTGTTATTGAGACCTTGAAATTTCTATAAATTTTAGCAATTAATCCCTTATCTTATTGATATGTCATCACCAATATAATTTTTTTCTAATCTGTGGGGTCTCTCTTTACTCTTTTGAGTAAAATATTTTGATGAGCATAAGTTTCCAAATTTTAGGATTTTCATTAATTAGGTTGGTATTTTGCTGTTTATGTGGTTTCTGTTATATTTGATAGTGGGTTTATCCCATGAAGTAGGGTCCCTACACATGCCTTTATTTTTTTCTTTGATAGTCTTTATAATTTTAGGTTTTATATTTAGGTTTTTGATCCATCTTGAGTTTGTTTTTATACATAGTATGAGATATGGGTCTTATTTCATTTTTCTCCATATTAATATCCAATTTTGCCAACATTAAAAAGACAATATCCAATTTAATGAGTTTCAGGTCTTTGTCAAAGATCAGCTATCTGTAGGTGGATGGATTGACTTCTGTGTCCCCAGTTCTGTTTGATTGGTTATGTGTCTGTGGTTGTACTGTACTAGGCTGTTTTGACTACTGTGTAATAGGTTTTGAGATTTGGAAGTGTAAGATCTCCTGTCTTGTTCTTCTTTAGTAATGTTTTGCTTATTCAGAGTCTTTTTCCATGCCATATAAAGTGGGTAGTTTTTCCATCCCTTTAAAGGATGATGATGGAATCTGTATTGAAATTGCGTTGCATCTGTCGATTGGGTAGTAATTGACATTTACACATCCATGAGCATGGTCTATTCTTTCATGTATGTAGGTCTCCTTAAGATTCTTGTAGAGTAATATTTTATAGTTTTCTTCATACAGGTATTTTGTATCTCTAATCAGATATATTCCTATAGATTTCATTTTCTGGGTGGCTACTATAAATGGTGTTTATCTGTTCTTCATAAGGTTTTCAGTGACTAAATAGTCAGAAGTAGTTCGTCTCTCTTTCTTCCTAGTATGTCTTCGTCTGGAAGCTTATCTGAAACTTGTACACCATGGGTGACCCTGCTGGTATTTAAAATACCAGAGGCATAGCTTCAGAATCATACAAACTCGCAAGCCACCACAGTACAACAAACTGACAGATGAGTGGTAGCCATTTGGTTTTAAGTGGAAACTGTCACTTTAAATTTCAAGGAGATCTGTGCGTGTGTGTAGTAGAACCCTCCAGGGGTGGGGTTGGGATATCCATTCACTCAGGCATCCCCTCTAGTCACCAGAAGGGAGGTGCACAGACAGCAAGAGACCATTGAACAGATACCAAAAAAATGAATGTCCACACCTGTATCTCCGCAGTTCTGTCAGGCGTTTGTGACTGTTCTGATCCTTCCCCAACTTGGTCTCTCCCAAGATGGTGGCTCTGTGAATAGCTGAGCGTCTTGATTTAGAAAGCAATGGATTTCTTGATTCTGCTATAAATTCCCCTAGCTGTAAGCCTTCCAATCTTCTAAATAATCTTCTAAATATTCCTTTATATGTGGTTCAGAGTTCTAGCACCATCCCCTGAGCCTGCTTGGCCCGATAATTCTGTGTTGTTGGTGACGGAGCTCCTCACTGCACGTCTACCTGATCTGCCATCTTGATTGAATCAAGACTGTTTCATTTTGTGCATAAGGTCGCTATGGGTCAGTACCAACTCGATGGCACCTAACAACAACATCTATAAATGGCATTATTTTCCTGATGTCCTTTTCAGAATTTTCTTTGTTAGTTTGAAAGGATTTGACTGATCTTTGTATATTGATGCTGTACCTGCCACTTTGTTGCATCTCTCAATTCACTACAGTAATTTTCTTACTCAGTATTTAAGATGTTCTACATATAGGACCATATCATCTGCAAATAGAGATAGCTATACTCCTTTTTTGCCAATTTGGTTGTTTTCATTTCATTTTCTTGCCTTGTTGTTTTGGTTTAAGACTTCAAGTATGACGGTGAATGGTATCATTAAATCCATCAACTCGAGTCAGACACAGGTTGTTGTTAGATGCTGTTGAGTTAGCACAGACCCATAATGACTTTATGCACACACAAAAAAACAACAACAACAACAACAAAAAAACACCTTGCCCATTCCTGCACCAACCTCACAATTGTTGCTACACTTGAGCCCATTGCTGCTGCCACTTTGTCAATCCATCTCATTGGGGGCCTCCCTCTTTTTCTGTCTCCCTCTACTTTACCAAGCATGATTTCCTTCTCCAGTGACTAGTCCCTCCTGATAATATGCCTGAAGTGTGAGAGCTGAACTCTGGTCACCTTGGCTTCTAAGGAGCAATCTGGTTGTATTTATTCCAACACAGATGTGTTTGTTCTTCTGGTACTCCATGGTACCCTTAATATTCTTGTCCAACACCATAATGTCATTGATGGAGCTAAGCTTTCAATACCTTCACTTGCTTATGGGGTACAACTCAAAATGAGGAAAAACGGTTACAAACACCCATTAATAATCAGAATGTGGAATGTATGAATTATGAATCTAGGAAAATTGGAGATCTAGCTAGTAAAATTTGGAGTCTATTCTGTTTGAGATTCTTTGAACTTCTTGAATGATTATTGTCTTGTCTTTCATGAGACTAGGAAAATTTTCTTCCAACAGATCTTAAATAATTCTTTTTCTACTTTTCTATTATTGCTATTTTTGTTTTTGGTCTCTCCTTGTTCTAGAATTTTGATGACATATAATTATTCCTCTTGATGGCATCCCATGTAAGTTTGAGTCTTTTTCCATGTGTTTTTGTTTGTTTCATTCTTTTCTGACGTTTCTCTAGCAGATTAATATTGTAAGATTTATGTTCATTATTGCTAATTCTTCCTTCCATTGATTCAATTCTATAGCATTGAATTATCTATTTCTGAAATCTTAGTATTCATCTTCTAGATTTTTTTTGCTGTCTATTATTTCTAATATGTCTTTTTTTTTTTTCTTTTAATGTTTTTGTGAATTGTTTGAGTTTTGTTTGTGGTTTCCTTAATTTTGTGAGCTGTTTCTTTTATGTTTCTCTGAGTCTGTTAAAGGTATTAAAATATTATTCTTTTGCATTTCTTTTTAGGTAGTTCAAATGCCATTTCAGAAGGTTTTCTGGCTGTGTATTTTGATCACTTATTTGAGCCACTCTATCTTGTTTTTGCATGTGAATTAAATTTTTTTGTTGTCTCCAAGGCACTGTCCTGATGTAGTGCTAATACACTGGACTACAAAGTTGGTTTGAACTGTAAGGTCAGTGGTTCAAACTCACCAACCGCTCCTTGGAAATCCTAGCCAGGGTCACTATGGGTCAGAACCGAATTGACAGCACTTAACGAAAAGGCATTGTGGTGTTGTGTCTTTGTATTTAATTGGGGATTGATTGTATGTCAGTGTGTTTTTCCCAGGGTTTGTTTACTTTTTATTTGCTTTCTTTTGTTTTGCTACCTCCAAGTGAGCATGGTGGGTATGCTACTTTGGTTGCTAGCTTAGCAGGACTTAAGTGTTCACCATCTTTCTCCTGGTGGGTGCATTAGAAGATGGAGTTTGTACACAGTCTTTTTCAGTGTTCATGCAAAGTAGCTGAAGGGAAGTTAGACTGGTGTAGGTTGCTGCCTATCATTAATCCATTGATACAGGTGAGGGTAGTGTCCCTCACCCAGTAGGTGGGGCTGCACAAAGTACAAATGTGTCTGGGCAGTGTGGGACAGTTGTTGTCTTCCACTGAGTGGGACAAAGAAAAGTAAATAAGTGGGAAAAAAAAGACAAAAACAAACATAACAAAGAAAATAATAAATAAGACAGAGGTGCAAAAATGAAGGAAAATTCAAACATAATTAAAAAAATAACTTCAAAAACTATATGGAAATAAAAACCAAGGGAAGAAGAAAAGAAAAAAAAATAAAAGAATGAATAAAAAGCAAAAGTGAAGGAGAAAAAAAAAGAAGAAAAGACAAAATAAAAATAAAGGGAAGTAAAAGAAAAGGGAAAACAGAAAGAAGAAAATTGGGTGGGGAGGAAATGTACCTGTGCAATGTTCCTTCAGTCAGGACAGTAATAGAAGGCCTGACTGGCTATAGAGGCCTTGGAGGGAAGTGGGATGACAGGGTGCCTGTTCCTGAATGGAGTTACTGAAGACCCAGAGGGAAACTGGGGACAGGGTACATAGTCCCAGAAGAAGTTTGTGACAACCAAGGAGATAACAATGGGGCAGACTGCATCTATAGCAGTGTATGTTCTTCTGCCCTGTTGTTGTTGTGAAGTGCCGTCGAGTCGGTTCCGACCCATAGCGACCCTGTACAGGGTTTCCAAGGGTGTAAATCTTTACGGGAGTAGAAAGCCTCATCTTTCTCCCGCGGAGCGGCTGGTAGTTTCGAACTGCTGACCTTAAGGTTCGTAGCCCGATTCGTAACCACTACGCTACCAGAGCTCCTTAAAAAACACATGTCTGCAAATACAGCTGATCCAGGAGGGCACACCTCTGACCTCAAATGAAGCAAGGGCTTCTTAGAGGGCTACAGGGGTGTCAAAGGTTACCAGGTTGATGGGGATAGGGACTGGTCATCCTTCTGGTCACCAGGAGGGTGTGAAGAACAGGAAGAAGAACACACCTTTCTGATCATCAGGCACATTTGTGGGTCCTTACATGAACTATAGCGTAGTGGTTACGAATCGGGCTGCGAACCACAAGGTCAGCAGTTCAAAACTACCAGCTGCTCCACAGGAGAAAGATGAGGCTTTCTGCTCCCGTAAGGATTTATAGCCTCAGAAACCCTGTTCAGAGTCTCTATGGGTCGGAACCGACTCGACGGCACTTAACAACAACAAACATGAACTAAGCTAAGATTGTAAGGTTGCCCTGATGAGAGGAGTCCTATAGAATAAGCACTGGACTGCAAGGTCAGTTTGAACCACAAGGTTGGTTCAAAGAACCACAAGGTTCTTTGGAAAAACTATTCCAAGGTTGCTAAGTGGAACTCACTTGATGACATTTAACTAAAGAAAATAACAAATATTTGTCTCTGAAATTCTCTGTTCAGATCTTTTACTTCTGTATGTATTCCATTCTCTTTAGCTTCTCTACACTCAAGAGCAAGTTTCAGAGTCTCTTCCAACAACCATTTTGATATTTTCTTCCTTTCCTGTCTTTTAATTGACCTTTAGTTTTCTTCCTGCATAATGTTTTGTCATTCTACAAATCTTGTCTTTGGTCATTAGTGTCTAATGCCTCAAATTTGTCCTTGAGATCATCTGTAAAATTCAAGTGGGCTGTATTCAATGTTATGTTTTGGTTCTCATTGAGTTGTTTTAATTTTCTTCAGCTTTAATCTGCACTTGCATATGAGCAATTAATGGTCTCTTCCACAGTCTGCCCCTGGAGAAAGAGAAGTTTCTCCACCTTCTCTTTTCACAGATGTAGTCAATTTCATTCCTGTGTATTCCATTTGGTGAGGTCCATGCATGCTGTTGACTTTATGTTGTCTGAAAAATATTTTTTCAGTGAGTAAGTCATCAGTCTTGCAAAATTCCATCATGCTATCTCTAGAATTGTTTTGATCATTAAGGCTATATTTTCCAATGACTGATCCTTTCTCTTTGTTTCCAACTTTTGCATTCCAATCACCAGTAATTAACAATGCACCTTGATTGCATGGTTGATCAATTTCAGACTGAAGAAATTTGCAGAATTTTCAATATCCTCATTACTGACCTTAGTGATTGATGCATAAATTTGAATAATAGTGGTATTAACTAGTTTTCCTTTTAATTGTATAGACATTATGCTATCACAGACAGCGTTGTACCTCAAGAAAGATTTTGAGATGTTCTTTTTGACAATTAATGTAATGCCATTGCTCTTGAATTTTCTGTTTCTGGAATAGTAACCCATATGACTGTCGGACTTAGAATGTCTGAGTCCATTTTTGAGAACTTTCAGTTCTTCAAGATTCTTAACTTATACATTCCAAGTTGTGCTTATTAATGTGTGTTTGCAGCTGTGTATTCTCATTTTGAGTTATTCCCCATCAACAAATGAAGGTCCCAAAAACTTTGCTTCATTCACATCATTAGGGTCAACTCTATTTGAGGATTTTGCTCTGCCTCAGTGAAATTCTGAGTACCTTCCAACCTGAAGGACTCATCTTCGGGGATTTTATTTGACAAATTTTCATGATCTGACAATGTTCCGCTATACACAAGGTTTTCAATGGCTCATCATTCAGAATAATCTCTCTCCTCTGTAGACTGTCTTAGTCTGGAAGTTCTGTTGAAAACCTGTCAGTCATGGGTGACTATGATGGTATTTATGATACTAGTGGCATAGCTTCCAGCATCACAGCAACATGGAAGCCAACAAAGTATGACAAACTGATACACAAGTTGTGTTGTAACATATTATTATTGCTTTAAACAATTTGTTGTTGGTGTTAAGTGCCGTCTAGTCGGTTCTGATTCATAGCAACCCTGTATAGAGTTTTCAAGGAGCAGCTGGTGAGTTTGAACTACCAACCTTTCAGTTCAAACTGACTGTGTGATCCTATACTTTATCAACCAGTGCCACACCAGAACTCCAAGTAGTGTTATATTTGCCTACATATTTACCAATATATTTCTTTGTCGTTCCATCTGTGTTCCAGATGTCTTTTTTATCTAGTCTATCAGAGTTCTGGCTGGTGCTGTAGAGTAAGCACTAGACTACTAAGCACAAGGTTAGCAGTTCAAACCCACCAACTGCTTCTCAGAAACCCTATACAAGAATCAACTTGATGTCATTTGACAACAACAGCAGCTATAACAGAAATACCACAAGTGGATGGCTTTAACAAACAGAAATTTATTCTCTCATAGTTCAGGAAGCTAAAAATCTGAATTCAGTGCGCTTGCTCTGAAGACAGGTCTTTGTCTCCTTTTAGTGCCTGCAGGCCCAGAATTCCTTGCAGATTTCCATACGTTTTGGCATCAATATTTCCTTTTACTTAGGAATTATACAGTGCACAGACCCCCGGTCCAAGGGATACACTTTACCCCTGGCTCTTCTTTCTCAGTGGTTGTAGATTACTTCTCTGCTCACTTCTTCTCTCCTTTTATCTTGAAACTTTCTTTCAGGTGATTGATTGTTCATAGCAGATGTCATCATGAAAGTGATTCTATTAAATTAGATCTCCTCATAAGGGATTACTAAATCTTAGCTGCCAAAACAGTGAGAATTCCGGCCCTGTCAAGTTGACTCCAAACCTTAACTATCTTAGGGATCATTTAATTTCAGTCTGAATGACAGCTGTATCAACAATTTAAAACCAAGTTCTTCTGCGGGAACAAATGAATCCAAAATATTATTGGTGTACAAAAACAGATTTCTTTCTTGCATTTATGAGATTGGTAGATCTGCTAACAGTTCCATTCAGTATACTCTTTCTTTTAGCATCAAAGATGAAGTAACCCCTATTGAGATGCCAGTTTTAAAATTTTTGATCAGGAGTGTCTCATAATTTCACCTGATAGTTTGTTGAAAATAAAGTGATATTCTCAATTCAATGTCAGTGAGGCATTACATTCCTATTAGAAAGGGCCAGAAAACCATCTGACATTAATAAAATCTGTAGGGACAAAATCAGTATTTGTCTGTTAGGAAAATGCATTTCATTTACTGACAATCTTGAAATGTATCTAGTGTAGGTATGCACTTCTCCAGTTATTTTGTCTTTCAGCACAGCATTGATGCCACTATACTTTCTTCTGATTGCATTATTACTATTAAGAAATATGCGATCAGTCTAACTGCTACTACTTTTGAAATTATCTCTCTAAAATCTCTAGCTGATTTTAAGATTTAATTTTTATTTTGTGTACAATAGTTTCACTGTGATATATCTAGGTGTGTACTTCATTCCACTTAGCATTCTTGGAATGTAGTGGACATCTTAAATCTACACAGCAGTATCTTTCTTCTCTTCTGGAAATTTTATAGCCAACATCTTCTCAAATATTGTCTCTGCCGAATTTTTCTTTCCTCTTTTTCTGGAACCCCGATTGCATATATGTTGGACCTTATATGTTAGACTTTGTCTTTCTATCCTCCATGACTTAATTATCTCTTTCGTGTATTTTTATATTCTTTTCTGTTAGTACTCCTGGAAAATTAATTAGACCAAACTTTGGGATAGTTATTCTCACTGATTTCTTGAGTTTTTAATTTCTGTTATTGGGTTTCTCATTTCTATAATTTCTGTTTGCTTCTTTTTTAATCTGATGGGGCGTATGCATAGTGTTATTATTTCAGGTTTCTTTCTCCAACATACTTGACATACTTATTTTATAACTTTTGCCTATAATTCCAATATTAAAGTTTTTGTTTTATTTTTTTAATGTTTTATTGTGAATTATGTGATAGTTTACATGGGAGAATATTATTTTTATATTCATCATATCATATATATTGTTTCATTGCCATAGTTACAATCCCCTCCATGCATCATCAACCAACCAAAGGGTATACACTACAAGCCTGCCCCCTGGTCTTCAGCACACAGCCCCTCTTCCTCTCTGTGTCTAAAGTTTCCAGCTGCTCCATCTCACCACATCATCGTCTCTGCCTCCATCTCAGGCATCACTGCTTTTCTGGTTAGGGTCCCGCTTCTCTGCTTTTCTCCCTTCATGGTACAGGGGACCTCTGATCCTAGATTGAAAAGTTAATCACTCCCCTCCTTGCTACAAAACATCTACCTTTATATTTCCAATCCTCACAATCAGTTCTGATAACAATTATTCACTATTGTATCACAAGAGACCCATCCCATTTCATTTGATCAGCCCTGCCTACACTGATTGGATACTACTCACTGGAGATTCTACCTTCCTCCA
>NW_006408688.1:1059163-1067463 GCF_000296735.1 Chrysochloris asiatica | reverse complement strand
CTACACTTCCCCCTCCTCCTCCCATTTTTCGGCCCACAGTCGTGTTACTTTTATAGAATATTTTTGTGGCTATAGTAGTGTTCCCTAATAGGGCAGATATCTCTCTATTCCTAATTGTCATATGAGACAGTTTTCTTAACTACAGATCATTGGTATTACACCTTCAACTCTTTCTTCTGAGAGTGACCACTGAACTACACCTCAGATGATTCCACAGCAGCTTATCCTGTGTATACCACATCTGTTGTTGATATTAAGTGCCACCACATCAGTTCTAATTCATAGCAACCCTGTGTAGTGTTTCTGAGGAGAAAATGGTGGTTTTGAACCAATAATCTTGAGATTTAAACAGACCTTGGGACCCAGTACTTATGCTTCAGTGCCAAACCAATCTGTAGTAAATATTGCCCATCTCTTGAAAGAGCAAACTTTGGAAGTTACAGGTCTGTCAATTCAGAGGTCTATCTGACTCCTTGTCACAAAACAATTGTCAACTTCTTAACACCTCTAGATTTCTCAAGCATGTGGCAGACCTCAGTCTAAAGTCACACTTCTTATTGTGAGTATTCAATGATTTTCAGCCACAGGAAACATATTGAAAGCTCTCTGAGTTCCCCCTTCCAAACAGGTTTTAAGAAGGAAACAGACCATCCATCTCACAGTAGCAGTAGTATAGGAACTCACTGTATGGAAAAGTTTTTTAGAAAGAAATTGCTTTGACAATCCATTTTCGCAAATCTTCTCTGATTCTTCAGGGTTCTGGTACTGCTGAGTGTGCATGAGTCATGGAACCGGTTGTCATTCATTCGCCATAAATTATACATCAGGGGTGAACTATCTACTCTTAGTTGATATTCTAGCTACTGTTTTGACACATCAGTCAAAAATGGTGTATCATCCGGTACTCTCTGAGGTTATTTTTCTTAAAGAGAAACAAATTATTAAAATGTTCTTTAAAAAAATGTAAGCCTACATTGAGCCACAGTTTCTGCTTCTGATGATGAGATGGTTGGTATAAGTTGTACATTATTGCTTTAATAATATTTTTAAAGAAAGTAGGAAACCCACATGATGTAGTCAATTTCTATTGATATCAGCATTTTATAATTGCTAGTTTACAAAGACATCCAAAATCCAGCAGTGAAAAGGAAAGCAATAAATCTATACATCACAAAGAAAGAAGACGAAGAAACTTTAAAGTTGTCTCAAAGATACTAAAAGATGTTTCTATAGCACCTATGAGAAGAAACTATTTTAACGTCTCCATCAGGAGCAGGAAATGTCATCTGCATCAAAGATTTATACTCATTTCCTAGTAAGACAATTAACACTTACTAGTAAAAAATGCTATTTCTAAAAGCTGTGTGCCTCCCACAAGAAGGACAACCTGAATATATATCATGGTCCCTACTCAGAGGCAACAATATTATAGATTGAGAGTGCTTACTGGACTATGCTGAACTTCCAGCAGGAGCGTGAATGGAAACAGTTATCTGTTGACATTACAGGGAGCACTATCCAATGCCCAGGTAGCTCTAATTCTCATAAATCAAAAGCTGTACTTGAATGCAACTGATCTATTTTTGGGAAGGCAATCCTGCTCAGAATCAGATTTGTCACGGCACATTCCTTTAATCCTTAGCAGTATGAGCTCTGTAAACACAGTATTTGAAATAATATAACAAATTATTTTATATAGAAGCCTTCAGAGCCCTGTATCCCTGAATGATTTCCAGTAATACAGCCAAGTTACTTACTTAAGCTTCTTCTTCTTTTTTTTTTCTTATGAAAGAGAAAAGTAAGTCTTACAGGCCAGTGAGCAACAAAATGTTTGAATATTGAGGAGAGTTAATGAGACAGAGAAAGAGCTGTTTCCATTGGCATGTCCTACAAAGCAAAGTTTTGTGAAAAGGTAACAGTGACACAAATTGAAGATAGAGCTACTGATCATCTATTTTATATATACACCATACTATCTTGGCCTAAGTAGCTGCCAACCTGCTCACAAATATAATCCTCATGATGTTGTTTCCTTTACACTAGCCAAGCATTTACCTTTTAGAAACATCACAAAGGATACTAGATGTGAGGCTTTAAATCAATCTACATAAAGCCTTTTCGGAATTAGCCAAGTGTTTTCTTTTTTAATTTGTTTGTTTTGTTTTTAATTTTCCCTTCTGTGACCCAAGCACTTAGAGAACAGATGTGAGTGAAGATTTTGGATAGAGAAAACGAAAAATAACAGAAGCCTTCAACCGAGGATGCCTAAGTAAGTGATGACTTTTGGGAAAAATATGATTACAAATTAGTTATATACTAGAGACCAGAGTTACTACTGGAGAATGAAATCAAATCTTAGTAGGGAATCACTAATCACTGGAGACATTACTAACATAGCAACCATCAGAGTGATCTGTGGCAATATCAATTTAAATAAATATAAACAGGTAAGTAATATACAAGTTCTAAAAGTCCAGAGATAAAATATTAAACATCATCTTATTCAAAAGGCCATCCCACCACCAAATGTGCTCTGGTGTCCTGGGTTGGTTGATGCTCTTCTATGTACATATACATTGTTATTTTCTCAGTTTTGTTTTTTGTTTAAAAAACAGATCGAATACATAAAATAACTTCAAAAAGGCCTTAACTTTTGCTTTACACATGTGAACATTCTATGAAAAACAGCCAATATGGTTATGCTGTCTCCCTTATTCCAATCTCCTAAAGAATTGGTTAATGCGCCAAACTGCAACGCCATTTGAACTGCAAGGTCACCAGTTCAAGCTCACCAGCTGCTCCTCAGAAACCCTATACAGGGTCGCTATGGGTTGGAAAGAACTTGACGGCACTTCACGACAACAACAACAGTCATAACCAGGACTCCTGGTGTGAAACTGTAGGATCAGCACAGGACTGGAAACCACAAGGTCAACAGCTCAAACCTACCAGCTGCTCCTTGGGAGCCCTATACAGCAGGAGTTGGAAACATCCAGCTCACAGGCTGTATAAGTCATAAGAAATCATTTGGTCTGGTCCTGTAAGGCAACCACAGTTCCAGTTGTCACGTTGTTGTTGTTAAGTGCCATCACATTAAGGGGTGACTTAATTAAATGTTTGACCAAATACAGCAGGCTAAATTTAAGTTAATAATTTTGTTTGGCCTGGGAATGACGTTACTAATTTTACCAGAAAATGTTCCTCACTCCTCCTATACAGGGTCACTATGAGTCAGAACAACAGCAATCATAGCTAATACTATTGATAATTGAACACTGCCTCCACACTGGAAACTGGTCTACATGCTTTATAAGGAGACTCCAGAGTTGTCCTCATTTAACAGAGGAGCCTTTAACCTGGGCCATCTGACTCTTAACTAGTATACCAAACTGATTGCTGATACTACAGACACACACACATATAGTATGTATACTTTGTTTTAGTTATTAAGAACACAGACATGAGTTTCTGAGTCAACTTGATCTCTTAAACATTCTTTTTTTCTTTCCATAGTCCAAATTGGCAGTGTCATCTCCAAATAAGTCCTAACTCTTCCATTATATTCCAAACTCCACATGCCCTGATAGAATATGTACTTTTGGTTCTCATCCTGTTGGATTCTGCCTTTCTGATAAAAAGAAAGAAAAGACATTCAGATATAAAATTTTCAGTTAACAACTCAGTCTGCTAATCAAAATATTGTTGGTTCAAATCCATCCAGAGTCACTCAGAAAAGCTTGGCAATGTATTTCACAAAAAATTAGCTATTGAAAATTCTATGGAGCACAGTTCTACTTTTATATATATGGGATAATCTTGAGTGAAAACCAACTTCACATTAGCTGATAAACCTGACTTTTAGGCTTTGGGTTAATCTTTGGGCTTATATTCTACCATTTTGGAGCCATTGTCCACCCTACTCCCATATCCAACCTAGGTTCCCAGAATTCATTCTAAGCCCTGCTTTACAATCAGTATTTCCTTGACGTCAATCATGAATGTCCAGAATAAGTCTACACTGGAATTGAATCCCAATGATTCTGAGCACATTTTTACTCTTTCTGAACCTAAGTTTCCTCACTGAAAAATGGGAAAAATAATATGACCAACCTCACAGAATTGCATTGAGAATAATAGAAAATAATATGAGTAAAGCACTTGGAATGAAAGCAAAAGTGTGTTGAGAATGAAGGTTAGATAACAGGAGAATTCAGTCTGCTTTTAGTATTTTGTCACCTAAATGCCCTGCAGATTCTTTAGTTCACCTTCATTCTTCAAAACATAGCTTAAGCTTCACCTTTTAAAGTAAGTGCTCCTCCTTTGTGTTCTTGAAGCAATCTAAACAAGTACTTAGCCGTCACCACATCATATCATGTTTCTTTATGCACACCACTAGATTAGTAAGCTTTCTGAGAATGCCAGCTGAATGGTGTGTGTAGGTTTATGTGTTTGGAAATATTATATATTACTACCTCTGTTCCCCTAGTATAGACAAAAAATGAAACCAGTTGCTCTCAAGTCAGTTATGACTCTTGGCAGACAAATGTGTGCCCATGTAGAACTGTGCTATATAGGATAAGGCTTTTGATGACTGCTTTTTTGGAGTAGATCATCAGGATTTTCTTGCAAGATATTTATCTCTGAACTCAAATCTCCAACCTAATGGTTAGTAGCCAAGAGCGTACTCATTTGTGTCACCCAGTGACTCTCTTGCCAGCAAAAACACCAAGCTTTTCTGGTTTAACTAAACTGAATATGTGATCTTATGCCAATATCACCTAAAGAGAAGGTGATAAATGATTAAATAATGAAGTTGGATGAAGTAGGTAATGATTAACTGAAGAGGCAATAAACAGTTTATAACAGTTTTTCAGTTGAACGAAGATGCCCTTTACATCCACCCTTGCCATTGAACACACTTGTTGATCTTCCCAAATGAATGAAGTATCTTTTTCCATAGGAAGTGCAGGTGGAAAGGGAATGCCCTACTGACAGGAATTCTGGTAGCTTAGTGGGTTATGAGCTGGGATGCTAACTGCAAAACCAGTAGTTTGAACCTACCAATTGGTCTGCAGAACAAAGATGAGGCTTTCTTCTTCTACAAAGATTTACAAGCCTAAGAAATCTCTCTATGAATCTCTCTATTCATATCTCTATGAATCGGAACTGAATCCATAGCACATAACAACTAACAGCCAATCAATGGAGAGAAAGTCTGTGGGGTTATTTAATAATAAATATAGCTTTGTAACAATTAGAATAAGATGTAGTCTATAAATAGTAAGGGGATTCCAAAAACAATAAGTATAATGGAATTCAGTCAAGAAAATAAAGCAATTATAGTAAGTCTAAACTTAAGTCAAATCCAACACAGGTCACTTCATCCATGATGACCCATCATAAATTATCAAAAATCCTGAGCTACAGAAAAAGATATTCCACATCTCTGACTAATGATACCACTGATCAGCTTATTATTTTTGTGTCTAGAAAGGCAAGAATTCCTATTCCCAGCTATCACCTTATTCTTTGAAAATGTTCACAGTCTATTTTTGATCATTTATTTCTTTCAACTGAACTTTAGGAACATCTGAAATTCCATACTTTATTAGGATTGAATATACATAACACTGCATGTAGTTTTTTGAGTATTTTATCAATGACACATTTTTGTTTTAAGTTTTTATTATGAATTGAGTGAAAGTTTACAGGGCATATCATCAGTTTTACATTCAACAAATCATCCACTTTGTTTCATTTCAATGATTATAATCCTCTCCATATACAGTGAAGTCCTGGTGTGGGACTGTGGGTTGATGCACCAACCAGATTGCAAAGCCATTTGAACAGCAAGGTTGGTGGTTAAAGCTCACCAGTTGCTCCTTGGGAACCCTATACAGGGTCACTATGGGTCGGAATCGACTCGGTGGCACTTAACAATAACAACATGTACCATCAGTTAACAGTATTTCTCTATATTTATTTTAGATTTTTTTAAAGAAAGAAAAAAACACTCATGCATATATAACAATTATGCCACCAAAGGGTACATTCTGCATGTCTGACTCCTGGCCACCAGCTCTCAGTCCCTCTCCTTTCCTTGAATCTCAAATTCTCAGCTGCTCCCTCTCTCCATGTCCCTATTTCTACCTTCATCTCTGTTGTCGCTGTGTCTCTGGATAGGGTCTTGCATTCTGCTTGTGCTCTTCTCCCTTGAATGTCCTAGGGTCCTCTGTTTCTGGACTGTAAGATTAACTACACCCCCATTTTTGCTATAAAACTTCTACATTTACAGTTGTGACAGTCTCAATTAGTCATGATAACAATTACTCACTATTGAATCATAAGAATCTTATCTCCATCTCTTTTTACCAGACCCATCTAGACAGATGAAAACTACCCAGTGTGGACTTTCTTCCCTCACACACTCTTAAACTAAACTCTCTCTTGAAACCTTGTAAGCCGGCAGTCACTTTGTGCCTTTATCACCCCTCATTTTAGGTAGCCAGTGTCTAAGTTGCCAGTCCCTATAGACCTTGTGTATAGAGGGGATAGCATTGATATTTGATGTGAAGACTTCTTCCCTCTCTGTTGGTGTTTAGAGTTACTACCTCCATGAGTATAGGTCAAGTTCATCAAACTTTAGCAGTTTATCCTCGTTTCCTTTATTAAAAAAAAAAAAAAAAATTGTAAATCTACCTCTAATTGAGTTCTGATTATCAAGCCATTGAAGGTAAGTCAAATGGGTACTGTCTGCAAATTTGGGTGTTCTTGTGCCTTTCCCCTCATTTCATATCAGCTGGATGCTTCACTCTCACCTCCAGCCCTCCATGGCTATGTCCTTGTCCATGGGCTCAGGTGTCCGCAGATCTCACACACTTTGGACCAACCAGCCCTTCCTCTTCTTTCTCTCATCTCCACGTCAATTGGAGTTTATGGAACATGGTTGAACTCAGCCCATTTTTTCATTACTACCTCTCCCTCTCTTCCACTCACTAATAGACTAATGTGGTCATCAGCAAGTTTACATGCCAGCTCATGTGTTCCCTTTGAGTTTCAGTCTTAGAAGGGGATTTGTCCTTAAGAGACTTGGTTGCTTGCCTTGATGTCTTCCCAGTGAACAACTGGCTTATTCTTGTGCAATGCTACATTTAATGTTAAACATTTCTTATTAATGATATTCCTAGATATTTTATAAAACTGTTAATATGAACTTGGCCTTTTTTTATTATTACATTTAAAAAGGAAAGCACGGATTTCTGTGTTTTGTATCTGTACAAAGTTAATTGAAGTCTCTAGAGCACACAAATTTGGATTAAACCCTTACTTCCCATTGCTTTGAGATAAAAACAAAGCATATTCAACTTAGACATATCACTTAAACTCCCTAAGTCACAGTTTCCCCTCTTTTGTTAGATGAGAAGAACAACAGAAAATCATAATTAAATTATATAATGAATGTAAAAGATTTAGTAAATGCCCTATGTTATAGATCAAACTGTATTCCCCCACAAAAGTATATGTTGATGTCCTAGGCCATGTACTTGCAAATTTGACCCTGTTTGGAAATAACATATTCTCATATTATGCTAATGAAGTTGCGCCAGTGTAGTCTTGGTCCTAACCCTAACCATTTCATAGTCATGTCTTATAACAATAAAAGAGACACAGTATAAGAGGAAGATATGTATCATGTGAGGAACTGTGAAGCCAAGGAATGTCAAGGCAAGCCTGTAGCTACCAACAAGGAAGGATCCTCTCATAGATTTGTACTTCTACCCTCCAACACTGTGAGATCATTAAAAAAACAAACAAACAAAAAATCTGTTCCTTAAAGTCACCCATTTATTGTCTTTCTATTATGGTAACACATGGAAACTAAGACACCTTATATATACGAAGACTTTCATGAGCATCAGGTGTAGTTGTTGCTATCATCTGGATAGATTAGGTATTAATTTCCTAATGACAAATAAGAACAGTGAAAATAACTATAGATGTCTACTTTAAAAAAAGAAAATTCCAAATCTAATAGTCACTTAAAAATGAAATATCAATAAAAATCATTCCTTTGATTTTTAAATCAACTGAAGAACAGTACAACCTTAAGCAAAAAATGGAAACTGTCTCAACAGTACTTTCTAAAATTTAATAAAGATTGCCTAAATATCACTCAACAGATTATAGTGCATTTTTCCCAACTGTGTAGACTCCTGGTGTGCAATCAGTTGAGCCCTGGAACTAACCAAAAAGTTGGTGGTTTAAAACTAGCTGTAGTGGAGGTGTGGGACTTGATGGCG
>NW_006408688.1:1049678-1057981 GCF_000296735.1 Chrysochloris asiatica | reverse complement strand
TTCCTCAGAAGGTTGAAAATAGAAATACCTTATGATCCAGGAATTCCTCTACTTGGTATTTACCCACAAGAAATAGGAGCCATAACGTGAGTAGATATATGCACACCAAGGTTTATAGCAGCACTATTTACAATAGCAAAAAGAAGGAGACAGCCAAAGTGCCCATCAACTGAAGAATGGATAAACAAACTGTGGTACATTCACACAAATATACAAAACATAAAATTCAGTCTTATAATAATTCATTTATTTTTTATCTACAAAGTTGACATGCAGTTTACTTGAGTTGTTTATAAATACTTGCTAATACCTTGAGATATTTTTGCCCATATCTCAAGAGTCTTTACTCTTGTAAAGTTTGAGAAAATGTAATACCTGTTAAATGGAAGCTTCTTCAGTGTATACCTACTAATGTGCATATCAAATGCTACTTTAAACATAAAGTTTTTATTTCTCAGTATGCGAAATTTGAGTTTGCTTAAACATTGATATTAAATAAACTGTGGGAAATCTAGACTGTATCGCTCCTTTAAGCAAAATAAGTACTCATACCAATATAAGTCAATACCAGTGCCTAATTTTCCACATTGCCATGGAAAAATTTCTTAAAAATCAATGAGTGAGCTTAATAAAAATAAATTTGAATACCCTGCAAACTGCCTTACATCACAGTGAATTTTCACTCTAAAAATATGTTATTCTAGTAACACACAAGGCACACTTCTCTGAATGCACTGAAGCATTTAATAAACTTATATAGGTATCTATATTCATCAAGTCAGTCACTTCTTGATGTAGAAGGCTTAATATTTGTCAATAACCTAGACAAAAATTAATATGGCAAATATTATGATCCCCATTTATTAGATTAAGAAACTGAGGTCCAGGGAGATTTTTTCCCAAGATTAAACAGTGACTTAGTGGCAGAGTGGGAAATTAAATCTGAAATCATTGCACTCCATTTTCTCCCTTGATAACCTATTCATCTACATTTTAAAATAGACCACAGACCATTGAGATACAGAGGCAATAAAGAATCTAGTTATCCACTAGTCATCTATCACTGAAAGTTTACTCTTTCTTTAAAAAAGTAGCCTTCTTTTTTTTTTTTTAGAGTCTTAAGAATGACTATGCTTTAATAAATCAGAAGAAAAGAATAGTTTAATTAAAAATATGCAGCTTATATGTCTCATCAATTACAAACTGGGTTTAATTTGAAGTTTCTACATGCAAATTTTAGTTTTTGAGAAAAACTATAAAGGTTTTAAATGGTAATTTCTTTTTATTAGAAATGTAACTTGCAATGCAGACATTTATGTTCTTTAATTAAATATTATAATAAATCATATATCCCAGACTTTTATAATCAGTACAGGGGCAGTTTACAATTAATAAACAAAAATGGTCAAGTTCGAACTTAAATTATTCCAGAAATTGAGTACTGATACACTTACTGTATAAAAAATGGTTTAGACTATTCACAGTATGAAAGTTTTCTCTTGAAACTCAATTTCACGATCTAATGTTTGAGAAATTCTCCTAAGCCACTACATAAAGATTTTCTAACCAGGGTTTACAGGTAATACCTGCCATCTTACGATTTTCTATTAATTTGGAAACACCTCAAGTGTGGATTAGAAAACTACTTCTATTAACATTAAGCATATAATATTTCAATATGTAACTCCTGAAGATAAGCAAAATGTGGGAAGCGCAATTTACCCTCCTCCACACGTTAACCATTCATTGCCTAGAGTGGGGCTCCAAATAAGATTTAATTTTTTCAGTTAGGTTCTGTTTATTTAAAATAATTGAAAATTTGTTTAATTTTTCAGGAAGGAAACTTAAAAATGCAGTGGACTAGGCATAAATTTGAATGACAACTGCTCTTTCAATAATTTACCTACCAAAACCATATTTATTAAGCATTTATTATATACCAGGAACTATTGGAACAGAGATTAGCATGCATAGCTAATATGATTTTTAAAAAATCTCTACCCCCAGAAGCTTATAATTTAATGAGTAAACACTGTATTACACAAACAATAAAGTATATAATTAAATGGCACATAACAATGAGTCCTATAAAGAAAAATAATATAGGATAAGAAAACTGGGTCTAATAAGCACCTATATTTTATAGAGTGTTTAAGGAATGTTGGTTATAGGAAGGTTCCATATAAGGAGTGACATTTGAGTAGAATTCCAAAATAAATCTTTAAAGAAAATAGACTCCAAATTAAGAAAAACAAAAAAAAATTTGAGAATATAAGAATGGTGCCATACATTGTCATACTGTGTTGTATTGTGATAGTTTGTGTATTGCTAGGAATTTCAGATACCAGTCAGGTCACCAGAGGATTCATCAGAGATTCGAGAACAAGACAGATGAGGAAGATATTCCTGGCAATCTACTTAATATTAGCCAAAGAAACCCTATGATACAAAACAAAATACTGTCTGATATAGAGCTGGAAAATAATCTCCCTGAATAGCAAACACTACACAATAATCTGTAAAATAGACTCAAACATGGTAATGATAATTAAGATTATGTAAAACAAAGCACAGAGTCCCGGTGTGGTGCTGTGGGTTAATGCACCAGACTGCAAAACCATTTAAACTGCAAGGTCGGTGGTTTAAGCTCACCAACTGCTCCTCAGAAACCCTATACAGTGTCGCTATAGGTTGGAACCGACTCAACGACACTCAGCAACAACAACACAAAACAAGGCAACATTTCATTCTGTTATGAATCAAATGGCAACTAACAATAAAAACAAGAGAATAAAGATTTTGCTCTAAGAACTAGCGAACATGTAGCTGTTGAGAAAATATGGAGGACCCAGGAAAGAAGTCTGATACAATAGCCAATGCAGTAGGACGGCTCTAAAATGATGTGACAGAAGAGAAATAGGAAAACATGAATGATCAGATCTGTTAAATGCTAGTGAGAGGCCAATTTAAATTAGAACTCTCAACTGACTATTAGACTAGGCATCTTTAGAATGTGGTTTTGTAGCACAGAGGGAGTTAAGAACCGGATTAAATAATAAACCAAGAGAGAAAAACCATAACTAGAAGGGCAAGCAAAGTCCAAGAATTTTGTAAAGATAGGGTATATTGAGGCCCATTTGTACAAAATTGAACCATGTTTTGCAGAGTGCAAAATCACCACAGAAATACAGTAGGATTTCTCCACAGAATTAAGGTTCTACTTAGCTGTGCAGCCATACATTCAAACCATATACTATGATCAAGTGTATATAGGCAAAAAAATAAGCATAAAGTAGAATTTAGCCAGAGTGAATGGTGGCCATGTCATTGTGGTAAGAATAATGGGCTGGAAGTCTCCTAGAGCAGGAAGGTGAAGAATTGTTGGAGAAGAAGAGTTAGAAGAAGGAAGCTATGGAGATAGAAAAACTGCAACAGAGAGTGAGATACTGAAGGTTTTTCAAGGTGGAACAAGATCAGCAGTTTGAATCTACAAGCCACTGCAATGAAAGAAAAATGAGGCTTTCTGCTCCAGTAAAGATTAACAGTCTCAGAAACCCTATCAAGAGCAGAAATGGGTTGGAACTGACTCCATAACACACAACAACAATTGCCACTACAATTACTGGAAATGGCAAGGTCATTTGACAAGGTCAGATATAAGGAATTGGCAATTGAGGGGAGAATGGAAATGATCTCTAGAAATAAGAGCTCTCAAAGGTGTTGGGGGAATCATTCACATGAACATTGGGGCCACCAAAAACGATAACAGAGAAGCTATAGAAAAAGTATTTCTGGATCTTAAATGAAATACTGGTTGATAAAATACAATGCCTGGAAGACAGAATAGCAGATGAATTCAACCAAAATGGGAAGCAGGTAGTATGTATAGTTGACTTGTACCTACACAGGTACAGAGGTTTTTAGAACAATGATCTGGAAATATATCTAAGCAGAAAGGATGACAACTATTCCATTTCCAGTATATATAATGTGGAAGAAAACCAGCTTCGACATGAAAGAGCAACAGGGAAAGAAGTGTGCTCAGGAGCTAGCCAACTGTTATTTAGGGCTAAAATGTAAATATTCAGAAAAGAAATTATGGACATTGAGAATTTTGCTAATGACAAATTGTTGTTGTTAAGTACCATAGAGTTGATTCTGACTCATAGCAACCCTGTATAGGGTTTCTGAGGAGCAGCTGGTGAGCTTGAACTTCCGACATTGATGAAGTTCAAATGGTTTTGCAATCTGCAAAGCCATTTTGCAGCACCACACCAGGACTTCTAGAGAATTCAAAAGGGTATAAGGGAAGAGTTTGAACAGATAAAAATTTTTAATGAAATTAGGGAACGTGCATATGTGTGAAAAGGCTCAAGATTATGAAGAAAACCTGGAAGTCTTAGAATTCTGATGGTAATCAAGTTGAATAGGATTGATCATTTCATAGTCAAATGTTAATAATCAAATCCAATTTGATTATTAAAGGAGCTAACTGAAAGAAAACATCCTCAGGGGTGTGGCCTGCTTCCAGTATATTGGAAATTCACAAGCTTGTTTGCTTTCTGCTGGATCTGGATCTTGCATCTGGCTCCTCTAATGGTTTTTGGACTTGAGCAATGGCCTACCCTGTTACCTGCCAATCCTGGGATTTATCAACAGCCCACCTCTTACCTTCCAAACCCTGGCTGCCTGCCAGCTGATTGACCTGATGATACTGATACATCAATACAGCAACTACATGAGTCAGAAGTCTCCAGCTAGACATTAAACCCATGGAATTGGGACAAACCACCTCTACAACTGTGACACTCATTTCCTTGATGTAGACCTCTCTTAATTAATATATACATGGAAGCACAGTGGCTCTGTAGGATATGCACTGGACTGTGAACCACAAGGTCATTGGTTCAAGCCCACCTGTTTCTCCATGGGAGAAAGATGAGGCTTTCTGCTCCTCAAAAGATTTACAGTATCAGAAACCCTATACTGGGTCTGTATGAGTTGGAAATGACTTAATGGAACTTAACAAGAACAACACGTATACATATATAAGTGTCATTACCTTTGCTTCTGTGTAGAACCCAGGCTAAGATTCTATTTATTAGACATAGGTGACTTAACAAATATGGAAGTAGGTATGATGTCTCTATGTTTGTGTCAATTTGACTGGGCCATGATTCTCTGATTGGTACTTCTTTTGAGTCATCCCCAGCATGAGCTCTTATATTAATATAATCTCCTCCATGATGAGATCTATCATGAGGAGCCAGTCATTTGACAGGGAACTTCCTCATGGATGTGGCTTACATGGAATGTTGGTATGGTTGGTATGTGGGTATTCCAGCAATGAGCTCTAACTTTTTGCTGGTTCTAATTCTCCTCATCTGGCCACTTTTTCTTGGGAATTGAGCCAGAGGCCTACCATACTGCTTGCCATTGGATACATCAGTCTCCACAGCCTCTCAGCTGGCAGCCTGAGCTCCCTATCTTGGGTTTCATTAGCCTCTGCAGCTATGTGAGTGATAAGAAGCCTGACATCTGGTCCTGGAACTTGGGACTTGCCAACTTGTACAACCATGTGAGCCATTTCATTGAGGTAAACCTCTCAACCCCCAAGTACATGATCTGACACAGTGGCAGCAACAATGGGCTTAAGCATAACAACAAATGTGAGGATGGCATGGGACCAGGCAGTGTTTTGTCCTATTGTGCATAAGGTGGTATGAGTCACAGCCAGCACAATGGCCCCTAACAATAACAACAACTGCATATATGTTTCATTGGTCTTGTTTCTGTAGAGAATTCAGCATAAGACAATAGACCTGCAATACTCTGTTTTAAGGTCTGTAAGCCTGTGAAATGATTTGTCTTACCTAGGATTTCTGGACCTTATGCCAACCTCAATGAACATTATGAAATAATATACATGGGTATGTTCATATGAGACAGAAGTGAACATTTACATTTTGTAATTCCAACAATTTATTCTCTTCCAAAGAATCATTTCTGAACAAATGCATGTGAGATGTACTGTTAAATTAATCATCATTCTACTATATTTTGAAGGGGAAAAATAAGACTCATTAATAGAAAACTTTAATACTTTCATGAAATTTACAGAAACATCTTTGCCATACTTATGACACACCTCATATATAAACATAAAGATTCACTCTCTGGGCTCAGTACAAAAAAAAAAATTTCAAATACATTATTATACCAACCCAGATAAATTAACTACCATCAAAAATGAGGATCAGCACATTTTCTTCATTGTGATAATTTATTTGTAGTATTTTTTTTTCTTCTCATATCTCAAATGACTGATATGTTTGACAACAGATATATAAAATCTGACACTGTGGGAAGAGAGTCTCAATCTTACCATTTTCTAGATTTTAGAAATGCTACTGATTCTGAAATGTGTTATGTGTTCCCTGCAACTATTGGGTTATGCATACTCTTTGTTCACCCCACTTTCAAGGATAACTCCACTGCAATGTGAGGCCTACGTCCTGTGATCCAGGCTCTGAAATGGTCATCTTGGCCAAGGCATAAGCCTTTTTGTTGTTGTTAAGTGCCTTCGAGTTGATTCCGACCCATAGCGACAATGTATAGGGTTTCCAAAGAGCAGCCGGTGAGCTTGAACTGCCGACATTGTAGTTCAAACGGTTTTGCAGTCTGGCGTATTAATCCACAGTGCCACACCAGGACTCCAAGGCATAAGTCTAGGTGAACTTAAATCTGGAGAAGCACTGTACCAATAAAGATAAAAATAACTCATGTATTTTGCAGTCCATGGGTGGCTCAAATGTTCAGACACTCACCTACTAGCCAATAGGTTGGTGGTTAAACCCACCCAGAGGTACCTTATGTTAGAGGCCTAGCAATGGACTTCTAAAATATAAAAATCTTGGAAGCCCTACAAAGCAGTTCTACTTTCCGTGTATGGGCTAGCCATGAATCAAAATCAATAGCAACTAACAGTAGTAGCAGACATTAAATGTTTACAATATACCAAAAACACAACAGATTTATAAAGTTGGTAATATTGACCTTTACCTGGTATATAAACTGTGAATGAACCCTAGTGGTGCTGTGGGTTTTAGGTTGGACTGCCAACTACAAGCTGCTTTGTGGGAGAAAGATAACGCTTTCTGCTTCTGTAAAAATTTACAGTCTCAGAAATCCTCTATAATGCCATTATGAGTTGAAATCAAATGGATGGCAGTGCCCTTGGTTTTGGTTTGGTAACCTAATTAAGAGAAAGTTTGCTAACCAGTCTGATAGTGATTGTGGAACTTTCTCACATTATTTCAATTCTTTCTAATCACAGATGATTTCACTATCAATGAACTGAAGGAGTAATACAGCAGATATTTAAGAAAATAAATCAATGCTATTTCTTAAATGATTTGTTGTTGTTGTTAAGTGCCATTGAGTCGGTTCCGACCCATAGCGACCCTGTACAGGGTTTCCGAGGGTGAAATTGATTAATCCATGTCAAAATGGAATTGTGAATGAAAGGCCTGAAAAATGCAAGTGGTTGACACATCTATATTTTGGTCAAGTACACATTGGCCTTCCAACAATTTGAAGCAAATAGTATTAAAAATAACCAAAGTCTATACATAAGTACGAGAAACAATAACCAGATTTCTGATATAGCTCTGGAGTGTTGGTTTTGCCCACTAGAGAAATTTGGCTCATCAAGTTTGATGTCACTTACCAGCTAGCTTTATTAATATTAATAAAAACTGACAGGGTATATCTGAATGTACTTAAGAAGCTAAATGATCCTAAACATTATCAACCTATCAACCTACCAATTATTTCACAGCCTAGTGAATATTTTTCAGACTGTAAAACAAAACAAAAAAATTGCTAAACAATTAAAAAGGTAAAAAACATGTTACTCTATACTACTAAAGACATACTCTAGGTCATTCATGAATTATTTCCCATAAGAACACAGAATCTATAATGAGAAAAATAAAGCAAATAAAAGTATAAATCTAAACTATAAACCATTAAAATTCCTCCAACTGAAAAATCTTTCACAATTAAACTCTAAAAAGCTTTACAAATGCCCTAGAGGCTTCATTTACAACCAGCATATTGTATTCCCTCTGCTGGTACATTGTAGCTTCCCATACAGACCAAAGGAGCTCTGGTAGGGAAGTGGTTATGAATTGGGCTACGAACCGCAAGGTCAGCAGTTCGAAACTACCAGCCGCTCCGCGGGAGAAAGATGAGGCTTTCTGCTCCCATAAAGATTTACAGCCTCGGAAACCCTGTACAGG